>NW_027315007.1:0-104497 GCF_023375885.2 Dermacentor andersoni
CCGCGCACGGATTCGTGCGAAAACGCGTTTTAAGCATGCACATGCATCTTTTGGTAGACGAGATTGAAGTTTTCTGCAAAACCACAAGATGTGCATGCAAATGGTGCCTTTCGCAGAACGCGCACGTGGATTTCTACCAAACAACGTGCTAAGCATGCCGATGCTGCTCTTTTTAGCACCCGCTCACGGATTCGTGCGAAAACGCGTTTTAAGCATGCACATGCATCTTTTGGTAGACGAGATTGAAGTTTTCTGTAAAACCACAAGATGTGCATGCAAATGGTGCTTTTCGCAGAACGCGCACGTGGATTTCTACCAAACAACGTGCTACGCATGCCGATGCTGCTCTTTTTAGCACCCGCGCACGGATTCGTGCGAAAACGCGTTTTAAGCATGCACATGCATCTTTTGGTAGACGCGGATGAAGTTTTCTGCAAAACCACAAGATGTGCATGCAAATAGTGCTTTTGGCAGAACGCGCACGTGGATTTCTACCAAACGACGTGCTAAGCATGCCGATGCTGCTCTTTTTAGCACCCGCGCACGGATTTGTGCGAAAACGCGTTTTAAGCATGCACATGCATCTTTTGGTAGACGCGGATGAAGTTTTCTGCAAAACCACAAGATGTGCATGCAAATGGTGCTTTTTGCAGAACGCGCACGTGGATTTCTACCAAACGACGTGCTAAGCTTGCCGATGCTGCTCTTTTTAGCACCCGCGCACGGATTTGTGCGAAAATGCGTTTTAAGCATGCACATGCATCTTTTGGTAGACGCGGATGAAGTTTTCTGCAAAACCACAAGATGTGCATGCAAATGGTGCTTTTGGCAGAACGCGCACGTGGATTTCTACCAAACGACGTGCTAAGCATGCCGATGCTGCTCTTTTTAGCACCCGCGCACGCATTTGTGCGAAAACGCGTTTTAAGCATGCACATGCATCTTTTGGTAGACGCGGATGAAGTTTTCTGCAAAACCACAAGATGTGCATGCAAATGGTGCTTTTTGCAGAACGCGCACGTGGATTTCTACCAAACGACGTGCTAAGCATGCCGATGCTGCTCTTTTTAGCACCCGCGCACGCATTTGTGCGAAAACGCGTTTTAAGCATGCACATGCATCTTTTGGTAGACGCGGATGAAGTTTTCTGAAAAACCACAAGATGTGCATGCAAATAGTGCTTTTGGCAGAACGCGCACGTGGATTTCTACCAAACGACGTGCTAAGCATGCCGATGCTGCTCTTTTTAGCACCCGCGCACGGATTTGTGCGAAAACGCGTTTTAAGCATGCACATGCATCTTTTGGTAGACGCGGATGAAGTTTTCTGCAAAACCACAAGATGTGCATGCAAATGGTGCTTTTTGCAGAACGCGCACGTGGATTTCTACCAAACGACGTGCTAAGCTTGCCGATGCTGCTCTTTTTAGCACCCGCGCACGGATTTGTGCGAAAATGCGTTTTAAGCATGCACATGCATCTTTTGGTAGACGCGGATGAAGTTTTCTGCAAAACCACGAGATGTGCATGCAAATGGTGCTTTTTGCAGAACGCGCACGTGGATTTCTACCAAACGACGTGCTAAGCATGCCGATGCTGCTCTTTTTAGCACCCGCGCACGGATTCGTGCGAAAACGCGTTTTAAGCATGCACATGCATCTTTTGGTAGACGCGGATGAAGTTTTCTGCAAAACCACAAGATGTGCATGCAAATGGTGCTCTTGGCAGAACGCGCACGTGGATTTCTACCAAACGACGTGCTAAGCATGCCGATGCTGCTCTTTTTAGCACCCGCGCACGGATTTGTGCGAAAACGCGTTTTAAGCGTGCACATGCATCTTTTGGTAGACGAGATTGAAGTTTTCTGCAAAACCACAAGATGTGCATGCAAATGGTGCTTTTCGCAGAACGCGCACGTGGATTTCTACCAAACAACGTGCTAAGCATGCCGATGCTGCTCTTTTTAGCACCCGCGCACGGATTCGTGCGAAAACGCGTTTTAAGCATGCACATGCATCTTTTAGTAGACGAGATTGAAGTTTTCTGCAAAACCACAAGATGTGCATGCAAATGGTGCTTTTCGCAGAACGCGCACGTGGATTTCTACCAAACAACGTGCTAAGCATGCCGATGCTGCTCTTTTTAGCACCCGCGCACGGATTCGTGCGAAAACGCGTTTTAAGCATGCACATGCATCTTTTGGTAGACGAGATTGAAGTTTTCTGCAAAACCACAAGATGTGCATGCAAATGGTGCTTTTCGCAGAACGCGCACGTGGATTTCTACCAAACAACGTGCTAAGCATGCCGATGCTGCTCTTTTTAGCACCCGCGCACGGATTCGTGCGAAAACGCGTTTTAAGCATGCACATGCATCTTTTGGTAGACGAGATTGAAGTTTTCTGCAAAACCACAAGATGTGCATGCAAATGGTGCTTTTCGCAGAACGCGCACGTGGATTTCTACCAAACAACGTGCTAAGCATGCCGATGCTGCTCTTTTTAGCACCTGCGCACGGATTCGTGCGAAAACGCGTTTTAAGCATGCACATGCATCTTTTGGTAGACGCGGATGAAGTTTTCTGCAAAACCACAAGATGTGCATGCAAATGGTGCTCTTGGCAGAACGCGCACGTGGATTTCTACCAAACGACGTGCTAAGCATGCCGATGCTGCTCTTTTTAGCACCCACGCACGGATTCGTGCGAAAACGCGTTTTAAGCATGCACATGCATCTTTTGGTAGACGAGATTGAAGTTTTCTGCAAAACCACAAGATATGCATGCAAATGGTGCTTTTCGCAGAACGCCCACGTGGATTTCTACCAAACAACGTGCTAAGCATGCCGATGGCGCTCTTTTTAGCACCCGCGCACGGATTTGTGCGAAAACGCGTTTTAAGCATGCACATGCATCTTTTGGTAGACGAGATTGAAGTTTTCTGCAAAACCACAAGATGTGCATGCAAATGCAAATGGTGCTTTTCGCAGAACGCCCACGTGGATTTCTACCAAACAACGTGCTAAGCATGCCGATGCTGCTCTTTTTAGCACCCGCGCACGGATTCGTGCGAAAACGCGTTTTAAGCATGCACATGCATCTTTTGGTAGACGCGGATGAAGTTTTCTGCAAAACCACAAGATGTGCATGCAAATCGTGCTTTTGGCAGAACGCGCACGTGGATTTCTACCAAACGACGTGCTAAGCATGCCGATGCTGCTCTTTTTAGCACCCGCACACGGATTTGTGCGAAAACGCGTTATAAGCATGCACATGCATCTTTTGGTAGACGCGATTGAAGTTTTCTGCAAAACCACAAGATGTGCATGCAAATGGTGCTTTTCGCAGAACGCGCACGTGGATTTCTACCAAACGACGTGCTAAGCATGCCGATGCTGCTCTTTTTAGCACCCGCGCACGGATTCGTGCGATAACGCGTTTTAAGCATGCACATGCATCTTTTGGTAGACGAGATTGAAGTTTTCTGCAAAACCACAAGATGTGCATGCAAATGGTGCATTTCGCAGAACGCCCACGTGGATTTCTACCAAACAACGTGCTAAGCATGCCGATGCTGCTCTTTTTAGCACCCGCGCACGGATTTGTGCGAAAACGCGTTTTAAGCATGCACATGCATCTTTTGGTAGACGAGATTGAAGTTTTCTGCAAAACCACAAGATGTGCATGCAAATGGTGCTTTTCGCAGAACGCGCACGTGGATTTCTACCAAACAACGTGCTAAGCATGCCGATGCTGCTCTTTTTAGCACCCGCGCACGGATTCGTGCGAAAACGCGTTTTAAGCATGCACATGCATCTTTTGGTAGACGAGATTGAAGTTTTCTGCAAAACCACAAGATGTGCATGCAAATGGTGCTTTTCGCAGAACGCGCACGTGGATTTCTACCAAACAACGTGCTAAGCATGCCGATGCTGCTCCTTTTAGCACGCGCGCACGGATTCGTGCGAAAACGCGTTTTAAGCATGCACATGCATCTTTTGGTAGACGAGATTGAAGTTTTCTGCAAAACCACAAGATGTGCATGCAAATGGTGCTTTTGGCAGAACGCGCACGTGGATTTCTACCAAACGACGTGCTAAGCATGCCGATGCTGCTCTTTTTAGCACCCGCGCACGGATTCGTGCGAAAACGCGTTTTAAGCATGCACATGCATCTTTTGGTAGACGCGGATGAAGTTTTCTGCAAAACCACAAGATGTGCATGCAAATGGTGCTCTTGGCAGAACGCGCACGTGGATTTCTACCAAACGACGTGCTAAGCATGCCGATGCTGCTCTTTTTAGCACCCGCGCACGGATTCGTGCGAAAACGCGTTTTAAGCATGCACATGCATCTTTTGGTAGACGAGATTGAAGTTTTCTGCAAAACCACAAGATGTGCATGCAAATGGTGCTTTTCGCAGAACGCCCACGTGGATTTCTACCAAACAACGTGCTAAGCATGCCGATGCTGCTCTTTTTAGCACCCGCGCACGGATTTGTGCGAAAACGCGTTTTAAGCATGCACATGCATCTTTTGGTAGACGAGATTGAAGTTCTCTGCAAAACCACAAGATGTGCATGCAAATGGTGCTTTTCGCAGAACGCGCACGTGGATTTCTACCAAACAACGTGCTAAGCATGCCGATGCTGCTCTTTTTAGCACCCGCGCACGGATTCGTGCGAAAACGCGTTTTAAGCATGCACATGCATCTTTTGGTAGACGAGATTGAAGTTTTCTGCAAAACCACAAGATGTGCATGCAAATGGTGCTTTTCGCAGAACGCGCACGTGGATTTCTACCAAACAACGTGCTAAGCACGCCGATGCTGCTCCTTTTAGCACCCGCGCACGGATTCGTGCGAAAACGCGTTTTAAGCATGCACATGCATCTTTTGGTAGACGAGATTGAAGTTTTCTGCAAAACCACAACATGTGCATGCAAATGGTGCTTTTGGCAGAACGCGCACGTGGATTTCTACCAAACGACGTGCTAAGCATGCCGATGCTGCTCTTTTTAGCACCCGCGCACGGATTCGTGCGAAAACGCGTTTTAAGCATGCACATGCATCTTTTGGTAGACGCGGATGAAGTTTTCTGCAAAACCACAAGATGTGCATGCAAATGGTGCTCTTGGCAGAACGCGCACGTGGATTTCTACCAAACGACGTGCTAAGCATGCCGATGCTGCTCTTTTTAGCACCCGCTCACGGATTCGTGCGAAAACGCGTTTTAAGCATGCACATGCATCTTTTGGTAGACGAGATTGAAGTTTTCTGCAAAACCACAAGATGTGCATGCAAATGGTGCTTTTCGCAGAACGCCCACGTGGATTTCTACCAAACAACGTGCTAAGCATGCCGATGCTGCTCTTTTTAGCACCCGCGCACGGATTCGTGCGAAAACGCGTTTTAAGCATGCACATGCATCTTTTGGTAGACGAGATTGAAGTTTTCTGCAAAACCACAAGATGTGCATGCAAATGGTGCTTTTCGCAGAACGCCCACGTGGATTTCTACCAAACAACGTGCTAAGCATGCCGATGCTGCTCTTTTTAGCACCCGCGCACGGATTTGTGCGAAAACGCGTTTTAAGCATGCACATGCATCTTTTGGTAGACGAGATTGAAGTTTTCTGCAAAACCACAAGATGTGCATGCAAATGGTGCTTTTCGCAGAACGCGCACGTGGATTTCTACCAAACAACGTGCTAAGCATGCCGATGCTGCTCTTTCTAGCACCCGCGCACGGATTCGTGCGAAAACGCGTTTTAAGCATGCACATGCATCTTTTGGTAGACGAGATTGAAGTTTTCTGCAAAACCACAACATGTGCATGCAAATGGTGCTTTTCGCAGAACGCGCACGTGGATTTCTACCAAACAACGTGCTAAGCATGCCGATGCTGCTCTTTTTAGCACCCGCGCACGGATTCGTGCGAAAACGCGTTTTAAGCATGCACATGCATCTTTTGGTAGACGAGATTGAAGTTTTCTGCAAAACCACAAGATGTGCATGCAAATGGTGCTTTTCGCAGAACGCGCACGTGGATTTCTACCAAACAACGTGCTAAGCATGCCGATGCTGCTCTTTTTAGCACCCGCGCACGGATTCGTGCGAAAACGCGTTTTAAGCATGCACATGCATCTTTTGGTAGACGAGATTGAAGTTTTCTGCAAAACCACTAGATGTGCATGCAAATGGTGCCTTTCGCAGAACGCGCACGTGGATTTCTACCAAACAACGTGCTAAGCATGCCGATGCTGCTCTTTTTAGCACCCGCTCACGGATTCGTGCGAAAACGGGTTTTAAGCATGCACATGCATCTTTTGGTAGACGAGATTGAAGTTTTCTGCAAAACCACAAGATGTGCATGCAAATGGTGCTTTTCGCAGAACGCGCACGTGGATTTCTACCAAACAACGTGCTAAGCATGCCGATGCTGCTCTTTTTAGCACCCGCGCACGGATTCGTGCGAAAACGCGTTTTAAGCATGCACATGCATCTTTTGGTAGACGCGGATGAAGTTTTCTGCAAAACCACAAGATGTGCATGCAAATAGTGCTTTTGGCAGAACGCGCACGTGGATTTCTACCAAACGACGTGCTAAGCATGCCGATGCTGCTCTTTTTAGCACCCGCGCACGGATTTGTGCGAAAACGCGTTTTAAGCATGCACATGCATCTTTTGGTAGACGAGATTGAAGTTTTCTGCAAAACCACAAGATGTGCATGCAAATGGTGCCTTTCGCAGAACGCGCACGTGGATTTCTACCAAACAACGTGCTAAGCATGCCGATGCTGCTCTTTTTAGCACCCGCTCACGGATTCGTGCGAAAACGGGTTTTAAGCATGCACATGCATCTTTTGGTAGACGAGATTGAAGTTTTCTGCAAAACCACAAGATGTGCATGCAAATGGTGCTTTTCGCAGAACGCGCACGTGGATTTCTACCAAACAACGTGCTAAGCATGCCGATGCTGCTCTTTTTAGCACCCGCGCACGGATTCGTGCGAAAACGCGTTTTAAGCATGCACATGCATCTTTTGGTAGACGCGGATGAAGTTTTCTGCAAAACCACAAGATGTGCATGCAAATAGTGCTTTTGGCAGAACGCGCACGTGGATTTCTACCAAACGACGTGCTAAGCATGCCGACGCTGCTCTTTTTAGCACCCGCGCACGGATTTGTGCGAAAACGCGTTTTAAGCATGCACATGCATCTTTTGGTAGACGCGGATGAAGTTTTCTGCAAAACCACAAGATGTGCATGCAAATGGTGCTTTTTGCAGAACGCGCACGTGGATTTCTACCAAACGACGTGCTAAACTTGCCGATGCTGCTCTTTTTAGCACCCGCGCACGGATTTGTGCGAAAATGCGTTTTAAGCATGCACATGCATCTTTTGGTAGACGCGGATGAAGTTTTCTGCAAAACCACAAGATGTGCATGCAAATGGTGCTTTTGGCAGAACGCGCACGTGGATTTCTACCAAACGACGTGCTAAGCATGCCGATGCTGCTCTTTTTAGCACCCGCGCACGCATTTGTGCGAAAACGCGTTTTAAGCATGCACATGCATCTTTTGGTAGACGCGGATGAAGTTTTCTGCAAAACCACAAGATGTGCATGCAAATGGTGCTTTTTGCAGAACGCGCACGTGGATTTCTACCAAACGACGTGCTAAGCATGCCGATGCTGCTCTTTTTAGCACCCGCGCACGCATTTGTGCGAAAACGCGTTTTAAACATGCACATGCATCTTTTGGTAGACGCGGATGAAGTTTTCTGCAAAACCACAAGATGTGCATGCAAATGGTGCTTTTTGCAGAACGCGCACGTGGATTTCTACCAAACGACGTGCTAAGCATGCCGATGCTGCTCTTTTTAGCACCCGCGCACGCATTTGTGCGAAAACGCGTTTTAAGCATGCACATGCATCTTTTGGTAGACGCGGATGAAGTTTTCTGCAAAACCACAAGATGTGCATGCAAATGGTGCTTTTTGCAGAACGCGCACGTGGATTTCTACCAAACGACGTGCTAAGAATGCCGATGCTGCTCTTTTTAGCACCCGCGCACGCATTTGTGCGAAAACGCGTTTTAAGCATGCACATGCATCTT
Organism: Dermacentor andersoni; assembly: GCF_023375885.2. Taxonomy (NCBI): domain Eukaryota; kingdom Metazoa; phylum Arthropoda; class Arachnida; order Ixodida; family Ixodidae; genus Dermacentor; species Dermacentor andersoni. The sequence goes on from NW_027315007.1 coordinate 8,112, forward strand.
TTGGTAGACGCGGATGAAGTTTTCTGCAAAACCACAAGATGTGCATGCAAATGGTGCTTTTTGCAGAACGCGCACGTGGATTTCTACCAAACGACGTGCTAAGCATGCCGATGCTGCTCTTTTTAGCACCCGCGCACGGATTCGTGCGAAAACGCGTTTTAAGCATGCACATGCATCTTTTGGTAGACGCGGATGAAGTTTTCTGCAAAACCACAAGATGTGCATGCAAATGGTGCTTTTGGCAGAACGCGCACGTGGATTTCTAACAAACGACGTGCTAAGCATGCCGATGCTGCTCTTTTTAGCACCCGCGCACGCATTTGTGCGAAAACGCGTTTTAAGCATGCACATGCATCTTTTGGTAGACGCGGATGAAGTTTTCTGCAAAACCACAAGATGTGCATGCAAATGGTGCTTTTTGCAGAACGCGCACGTGGATTTCTACCAAACGACGTGCTAAGCATGCCGATGCTGCTCCTTTTAGCACCCGCGCACGGATTCGTGCGAAAACGCGTTTTAAGCATGCACATGCATCTTTTGGTAGACGAGATTGAAGTTTTCTGCAAAACCACAAGATGTGCATGCAAATGGTGCTTTTGGCAGAACGCGCACGTGGATTTCTACCAAACGACGTGCTAAGCATGCCGATGCTGCTCTTTTTAGCACCCGCGCACGGATTCGTGCGAAAACGCGTTTTAAGCATGCACATGCATCTTTTGGTAGACGCGGATGAAGTTTTCTGCAAAACCACAAGATGTGCATGCAAATGGTGCTCTTGGCAGAACGCGCACGTGGATTTCTACCAAACGACGTGCTAAGCATGCCGATGCTGCTCTTTTTAGCACCCGCGCACGGATTCGTGCGAAAACGCGTTTTAAGCATGCACATGCATCTTTTGGTAGACGAGATTGAAGTTTTCTGCAAAACCACAAGATGTGCATGCAAATGGTGCTTTTCGCAGAACGCGCACGTGGATTTCTACCAAACAACGTGCTAAGCATGCCGATGCTGCTCTTTCTAGCACCCGCGCACGGATTCGTGCGAAAACGCGTTTTAAGCATGCACATGCATCTTTTGGTAGACGAGATTGAAGTTTTCTGCAAAACCACAAGATGTGCATGCAAATGGTGCTTTTCGCAGAACGCGCACGTGGATTTCTACCAAACAACGTGCTAAGCATGCCGATGCTGCTCTTTCTAGCACCCGCGCACGGATTCGTGCGAAAACGCGTTTTAAGCATGCACATGCATCTTTTGGTAGACGAGATTGAAGTTTTCTGCAAAACCACAAGATGTGCATGCAAATGGTGCTTTTCGCAGAACGCGCACGTGGATTTCTACCAAACAACGCGCTAAGCATGCCGATGCTGCTCTTTCTAGCACCCGCGCACGGATTCGTGCGAAAACGCGTTTTAAGCATGCACATGCATCTTTTGGTAGACGAGATTGAAGTTTTCTGCAAAACCACAAGATGTGCATGCAAATGGTGCTTTTCGCAGAACGCGCACGTGGATTTCTACCAAACGACGTGCTAAGCATGCCGATGCTGCTCCTTTTAGCACCCGCGCACGGATTCGTGCGAAAACGCGTTTTAAGCATGCACATGCATCTTTTGGTAGACGAGATTGAAGTTTTCTGCAAAACCACAAGATGTGCATGCAAATGGTGCTTTTCGCAGAACGCGCACGTGGATTTCTACCAAACAACGTGCTAAGCATGCCGATGCTGCTCTTTCTAGCACCCGCGCACGGATTCGTGCGAAAACGCGTTTTAAGCATGCACATGCATCTTTTGGTAGACGAGATTGAAGTTTTCTGCAAAACCACAAGATGTGCATGCAAATGGTGCTTTTCGCAGAACGCGCACGTGGATTTCTACCAAACAACGTGCTAAGCATGCCGATGCTGCTCTTTTTAGCACCCGCGCACGGATTCGTGCGAAAACGCGTTTTAAGCATGCACATGCATCTTTTGGTAGACGAGATTGAAGTTTTCTGCAAAACCACAAGATGTGCATGCAAATGGTGCTTTTCGCAGAACGCGCACGTGGATTTCTACCAAACAACGTGCTAAGCATGCCGATGCTGCTCTTTTTAGCACCCGCGCACGGATTCGTGCGAAAACGCGTTTTAAGCATGCACATGCATCTTTTGGTAGACGAGATTGAAGTTTTCTGCAAAACCACAAGATGTGCATGCAAATGGTGCCTTTCGCAGAACGCGCACGTGGATTTCTACCAAACAACGTGCTAAGCATGCCGATGCTGCTCTTTTTAGCACCCGCTCACGGATTCGTGCGAAAACGCGTTTTAAGCATGCACATGCATCTTTTGGTAGACGAGATTGAAGTTTTCTGCAAAACCACAAGATGTGCATGCAAATGGTGCTTTTCGCAGAACGCGCACGTGGATTTCTACCAAACAACGTGCTAAGCATGCCGATGCTGCTCTTTTTAGCACCCGCGCACCGATTCGTGCGAAAACGCGTTTTAAGCATGCACATGCATCTTTTGGTAGACGCGGATGAAGTTTTCTGCAAAACCACAAGATGTGCATGCAAATAGTGCTTTTGGCAGAACGCGCACGTGGATTTCTACCAAACGACGTGCTAAGCATGCCGATGCTGCTCTTTTTAGCACCCGCGCACGGATTTGTGCGAAAACGCGTTTTAAGCATGCACATGCATCTTTTGGTAGACGCGGATGAAGTTTTCTGCAAAACCACAAGATGTGCATGCAAATGGTGCTTTTTGCAGAACGCGCACGTGGATTTCTACCAAACGACGTGCTAAGCTTGCCGATGCTGCTCTTTTTAGCACCCGCGCACGGATTTGTGCGAAAATGCGTTTTAAGCATGCACATGCATCTTTTGGTAGACGCGGATGAAGTTTTCTGCAAAACCACAAGATGTGCATGCAAATGGTGCTTTTTGCAGAACGCGCACGTGGATTTCTACCAAACGACGTGCTAAGCATGCCGATGCTGCTCTTTTTAGCACCCGCGCACGCATTTGTGCGAAAACGCGTTTTAAACATGCACATGCATCTTTTGGTAGACGCGGATGAAGTTTTCTGCAAAACCACAAGATGTGCATGCAAATGGTGCTTTTGGCAGAACGCGCACGTGGATTTCTACCAAACCACGTGCTAAGCATGCCGATGCTGCTCTTTTTAGCACCCGCGCACGCATTTGTGCGAAAACGCGTTTTAAACATGCACATGCATCTTTTGGTAGACGCGGATGAAGTTTTCTGCAAAACCACAAGATGTGCATGCAAATGGTGCTTTTGGCAGAACGCGCACGTGGATTTCTACCAAACGACGTGCTAAGCATGCCGATGCTGCTCTTTTTAGCACCCGCGCACGCATTTGTGCTAAAACGCGTTTTAAGCATGCACATGCATCTTTTGGTAGACGCGGATGAAGTTTTCTGCAAAACCACAAGATGTGCATGCAAATGGTGCTTTTTGCAGAACGCGCACGTGGATTTCTACCAAACGACGTGCTAAGCATGCCGATGCTGCTCTTTTTAGCACCCGCGCACGCATTTGTGCGAAAATGCGTTTTAAACATGCACATGCATCTTTTGGTAGACGCGGATGAAGTTTTCTGCAAAACCACAAGATGTGCATGCAAATGGTGCTTTTTGCAGAACGCGCACGTGGATTTCTACCAAACGACGTGCTAAGCATGCCGATGCTGCTCTTTTTAGCACCCGCGCACGCATTTGTGCGAAAATGCGTTTTAAACATGCACATGCATCTTTTGGTAGACGCGGATGAAGTTTTCTGCAAAACCACAAGATGTGCATGCAAATGGTGCTTTTTGCAGAACGCGCACGTGGATTTCTACCAAACGACGTGCTAAGCATGCCGATGCTGCTCTTTTTAGCACCCGCGCACGCATTTGTGCGAAAACGCGTTTTAAGCATGCACATGCATCTTTTGGTAGACGAGATTGAAGTTTTCTGCAAAACCACAAGATGTGCATGCAAATGGTGCTTTTCGCAGAACGCGCACGTGGATTTCTACCAAACAACGTGCTAAGCATGCCGATGCTGCTCTTTTTAGCACCCGCGCACGGATTCGTGCGAAAACGCGTTTTAAGCATGCACATGCATCTTTTGGTAGACGAGATTGAAGTTTTCTGCAAAACCACAAGATGTGCATGCAAATGGTGCTTTTCGCAGAACGCGCACGTGGATTTCTACCAAACAACGTGCTAAGCATGCCGATGCTGCTCCTTTTAGCACCCGCGCACGGATTCGTGCGAAAACGCGTTTTAAGCATGCACATGCATCTTTTGGTAGACGAGATTGAAGTTTTCTGCAAAACCACAAGATGTGCATGCAAATGGTGCTTTTGGCAGAACGCGCACGTGGATTTCTACCAAACGACGTGCTAAGCATGCCGATGCTGCTCTTTTTAGCACCCGCGCACGCATTTGTGCGAAAACGCGTTTTAAGCATGCACATGCATCTTTTGGTAGACGCGGATGAAGTTTTCTGCAAAACCACAAGATGTGCATGCAAATGGTGCTTTTTGCAGAACGCGCACGTGGATTTCTACCAAACGACGTGCTAAGCATGCCGATGCTGCTCTTTTTAGCACCCGCGCACGGATTTGTGCGAAAACGCGTTTTAAACATGCACATGCATCTTTTGGTAGACGCGGATGAAGTTTTCTGCAAAACCACAAGATGTGCATGCAAATGGTGCTTTTGGCAGAACGCGCACGTGGATTTCTACCAAACGACGTGCTAAGCATGCCGATGCTGCTCTTTTTAGCACCCGCGCACGCATTTGTGCTAAAACGCGTTTTAAGCATGCACATGCATCTTTTGGTAGACGCGGATGAAGTTTTCTGCAAAACCACAAGATGTGCATGCAAATGGTGCTTTTTGCAGAACGCGCACGTGGATTTCTACCAAACGACGTGCTAAGCATGCCGATGCTGCTCTTTTTAGCACCCGCGCACGCATTTGTGCGAAAATGCGTTTTAAACATGCACATGCATCTTTTGGTAGACGCGGATGAAGTTTTCTGCAAAACCACAAGATGTGCATGCAAATGGTGCTTTTTGCAGAACGCGCACGTGGATTTCTACCAAACGACGTGCTAAGCATGCCGATGCTGCTCTTTTTAGCACCCGCGCACGCATTTGTGCGAAAACGCGTTTTAAGCATGCACATGCATCTTTTGGTAGACGAGATTGAAGTTTTCTGCAAAACCACAAGATGTGCATGCAAATGGTGCTTTTCGCAGAACGCGCACGTGGATTTCTACCAAACAACGTGCTAAGCATGCCGATGCTGCTCTTTTTAGCACCCGCGCACGGATTCGTGCGAAAACGCGTTTTAAGCATGCACATGCATCTTTTGGTAGACGAGATTGAAGTTTTCTGCAAAACCACAAGATGTGCATGCAAATGGTGCTTTTCGCAGAACGCGCACGTGGATTTCTACCAAACAACGTGCTAAGCATGCCGATGCTGCTCCTTTTAGCACCCGCGCACGGATTCGTGCGAAAACGCGTTTTAAGCATGCACATGCATCTTTTGGTAGACGCGGATGTTTTCTGCAAAACCACAAGATGTGCATGCAAATGGTGCTCTTGGCAGAACGCGCACGTGGATTTCTACCAAACGACGTGCTAAGCATGCCGATGCTGCTCTTTTTAGCACCCGCGCACGGATTCGTGCGAAAACGCGTTTTAAGCATGCACATGCATCTTTTGGTAGACGAGATTGAAGTTTTCTGCAAAACCACAAGATGTGCATGCAAATGGTGCTTTTCGCAGAACGCCCACGTGGATTTCTACCAAACAACGTGCTAAGCATGCCGATGCTGCTCTTTTTAGCACCCGCGCACGGATTTGTGCGAAAACGCGTTTTAAGCATGCACATGCATCTTTTGGTAGACGAGATTGAAGTTTTCTGCAAAACCACAAGATGTGCATGCAAATGGTGCTTTTCGCAGAACGCGCACGTGGATTTCTACCAAACAACGTGCTAAGCATGCCGATGCTGCTCTTTCTAGCACCCGCGCACGGATTCGTGCGAAAACGCGTTTTAAGCATGCACATGCATCTTTTGGTAGACGAGATTGAAGTTTTCTGCAAAACCACAAGATGTGCATGCAAATGGTGCTTTTCGCAGAACGCGCACTTGGATTTCTACCAAACAACGTGCTAAGCATGCCGATGCTGCTCTTTTTAGCACCCGCGCACGGATTCGTGCGAAAACGCGTTTTAAGCATGCACATGCATCTTTTGGTAGACGAGATTGAAGTTTTCTGCAAAACCACAAGATGTGCATGCAAATGGTGCTTTTCGCAGAACGCGCACTTGGATTTCTACCAAACAACGTGCTAAGCATGCCGATGCTGCTCTTTTTAGCACCCGCGCACGGATTCGTGCGAAAACGCGTTTTAAGCATGCACATGCATCTTTTGGTAGACGAGATTGAAGTTTTCTGCAAAACCACAAGATGTGCATGCAAATGGTGCTTTTCGCAGAACGCGCACGTGGATTTCTACCAAACAACGTGCTAAGCATGCCGATGCTGCTCTTTTTAGCACCCGCGCACGGATTCGTGCGAAAACGCGTTTTAAGCATGCACATGCATCTTTTGGTAGACGAGATTGAAGTTTTCTGCAAAACCACAAGATGTGCATGCAAATGGTGCCTTTCGCAGAACGCGCACGTGGATTTCTACCAAACAACGTGCTAAGCATGCCGATGCTGCTCTTTTTAGCACCCGCTCACGGATTCGTGCGAAAACGCGTTTTAAGCATGCACATGCATCTTTTGGTAGACGAGATTGAAGTTTTCTGCAAAACCACAAGATGTGCATGCAAATGGTGCTTTTCGCAGAACGCGCACGTGGATTTCTACCAAACAACGTGCTAAGCATGCCGATGCTGCTCTTTTTAGCACCCGCGCACGGATTCGTGCGAAAACGCGTTTTAAGCATGCACATGCATCTTTTGGTAGACGCGGATGAAGTTTTCTGCAAAACCACAAGATGTGCATGCAAATAGTGCTTTTGGCAGAACGCGCACGTGGATTTCTACCAAACGACGTGCTAAGCATGCCGATGCTGCTCTTTTTAGCACCCGCGCACGGATTTGTGCGAAAACGCGTTTTAAGCATGCACATGCATCTTTTGGTAGACGCGGATGAAGTTTTCTGCAAAACCACAAGATGTGCATGCAAATGGTGCTTTTTGCAGAACGCGCACGTGGATTTCTACCAAACGACGTGCTAAGCTTGCCGATGCTGCTCTTTTTAGCACCCGCGCACGGATTTGTGCGAAAATGCGTTTTAAGCATGCACATGCATCTTTTGGTAGACGCGGATGAAGTTTTCTGCAAAACCACAAGATGTGCATGCAAATGGTGCTTTTGGCAGAACGCGCACGTGGATTTCTACCAAACGACGTGCTAAGCATGCCGATGCTGCTCTTTTTAGCACCCGCGCACGCATTTGTGCTAAAACGCGTTTTAAGCATGCACATGCATGTTTTGGTAGACGCGGATGAAGTTTTCTGCAAAACCACAAGATGTGCATGCAAATGGTGCTTTTTGCAGAACGCGCACGTGGATTTCTACCAAACGACGTGCTAAGCATGCCGATGCTGCTCTTTTTAGCACCCGCGCACGCATTTGTGCGAAAATGCGTTTTAAACATGCACATGCATCTTTTGGTAGTCGCGGATGAAGTTTTCTGCAAAACCACAAGATGTGCATGCAAATGGTGCTTTTTGCAGAACGCGCACGTGGATTTCTACCAAACGACGTGCTAAGCATGCCGATGCTGCTCTTTTTAGCACCCGCGCACGCATTTGTGCGAAAACGCGTTTTAAGCATGCACATGCATCTTTTGGTAGACGCGGATGAAGTTTTCTGCAAAACCACAAGATGTGCATGCAAATGGTGCTTTTTGCAGAACGCGCACGTGGATTTCTACCAAACGACGTGCTAAGAATGACGATGCTGCTCTTTTTAGCACCCGCGCACGCATTTGTGCGAAAACGCGTTTTAAGCATGCACATGCATCTTTTGGTAGACGCGGATGAAGTTTTCTGCAAAACCACAAGATGTGCATGCAAATGGTGCTTTTCGCAGAACGCGCACGTGGATTTCTACCAAACGACGTGCTAAGCATGCCGATGCTGCTCTTTTTAGCACCCGCGCACGGATTTGTGCGAAAACGCGTTTTAAGCATGCACATGCATCTTTTGGTAGACGCGGATGAAGTTTTCTGCAAAACCACAAGATGTGCATGCAAATGGTGCTTTTTGCAGAACGCGCACGTGGATTTCTACCAAACGACGTGCTAAGCATGCCGATGCTGCTCTTTTTAGCACCCGCGCACGCATTTGTGCGAAAACGCGTTTTAAACATGCACATGCATCTTTTGGTAGACGCGGATGAAATTTTCTGCAAAACCACAAGATGTGCATGCAAATGGTGCTTTTTGCAGAACGCGCACGTGGATTTCTACCAAACGACGTGCTAAGCATGCCGATGCTGCTCTTTTTAGCACCCGCGCACGGATTTGTGCGAAAACGCGTTTTAAGCATGCACATGCATCTTTTGGTAGACGCGGATGAAGTTTTCTGCAAAACCACAAGATGTGCATGCAAATGGTGCTTTTGGCAGAACGCGCACGTGGATTTCTACCAAACGACGTGCTAAGCATGCCGATGCTGCTCTTTTTAGCACCCGCGCACGCATTTGTGCGAAAACGCGTTTTAAGCATGCACATGCATCTTTTGGTAGACGCGGATGAAGTTTTCTGCAAAACCACAAGATGTGTATGCAAATGGTGCTTTTTGCAGAACGCGCACGTGGATTTCTACCAAACGACGTGCTAGGCATGCCGATGCTGCTATTTTTAGCACCCGCGCACGCATTTGTGCGAAAACGCGTTTTAAGCATGCACATGCATCTTTTGGTAGACGCGGATGAAGTTTTCTGCAAAACCACAAGATGTGCATGCAAATGGTGCTTTTTGTAGAACGCGCACGTGGATTTCTACCAAACGACGTGCTAAGCATGCCGATGCTGCTCTTTTTAGCACCCGCGCACGGATTTGTGCGAAAACGCGTTTTAAGCATGCACATGCATCTTTTGGTAGACGCGGATGTTTTCTGCAAAACCACAAGATGTGCATGCAAATGGTGCTTTTGGCAGAACGCGCACGTGGATTTCTACCAAACGACGTGCTAAGCATGCCGATGCTGCTCTTTTTAGCACCCGCGCACGCATTTGTGCGAAAACGCGTTTTAAGCATGCACATGCATCTTTTGGTAGAAACCGGATGAAGTTTTCTGCAAAACCACAACATGTGCATGCAAAAGGTGGTTTTTGCAGAACGCGCACGTGGATTTCTACCAAACGACGTGCTAAGAATGCCGATGCTGCTCTTTTTAGCACCCGCGCACGCATTTGTGCGAAAACGCGTTTTAAGCATGCACATGCATCTTTCGGTAGACGCGGATGAAATTTTCTGCAAAACCACAAGATGTGCATGCAAATGGTGCTTTTTGCAGAACGCGCACGTGGATTTCTACCAAACGACGTGCTAAGCATGCCGATGCTGCTCTTTTTAGCACCCGCGCACGGATTTGTGCGAAAACGCGTTTTAAGCATGCACATGCATCTTTTGGTAGACGTGGATGAAGTTTTCTGCAAAACCACAAGATGTGCATGCAAATGGTGCTTTTGGCAGAACGCGCACGTGGATTTCTACCAAACGACGTGCTAAGCATGCCGATGCTGCTCTTTTTAGCACCCGCGCACGCATTTGTGCGAAAACGCGTTTTAAGCATGCACATGCATCTTTTGGTAGACGCGGATGAAGTTTTCTGCAAAACCACAAGATGTGCATGCAAATGGTGCTTTTTGCAGAACGCGCACGTGGATTTCTACCAAACGACGTGCTAAGCTTGCCGATGCTGCTCTTTTTAGCACCCGCGCACGGATTTGTGCGAAAATGCGTTTTAAGCATCCACATGCATCTTTTGGTAGACGCGGATGAAGTTTTCTGCAAAACCACAAGATGTGCATGCAAATGGTGCTTTTGGCAGAACGCGCACGTGGATTTCTACCAAACGACGTGCTAAGCATGCCGATGCTGCTCTTTTTAGCAATCGCGCACGCATTTGTGCGAAAACGCGTTTTAAGCATGCACATGCATCTTTTGGTAGACGCGGATGAAGTTTTCTGCAAAACCACAAGATGTGCATGCAAATGGTGCTTTTTGCAGAACGCGCACGTGGATTTCTACCAAACGACGTGCTAAGCATGCCGATGCTGCTCTTTTTAGCACCCGCGCACGCATTTGTGCGAAAACGCGTTTTAAACATGCACATGCATCTTTTGGTAGACGCGGATGAAGTTTTCTGCAAAACCACAAGATGTGCATGCAAATGGTGCTTTTTGCAGAACGCGCACGTGGATTTCTACCAAACGACGTGCTAGGCATGCCGATGCTGCTATTTTTAGCACCCGCGCACGCATTTGTGCGAAAACGCGTTTTAAGCATGCACATGCATCTTTTGGTAGACGCGGATGAAGTTTTCTGCAAAACCACAAGATGTGCATGCAAATGGTGCTTTTTGCAGAACGCGCACGTGGATTTCTACCAAACGACGTGCTAAGCATGCCGATGCTGCTCTTTTTAGCACCCGCGCACGGATTTGTGCGAAAACGCGTTTTAAGCATGCACATGCATCTTTTGGTAGACGCGGATGAAGTTTTCTGCAAAACCACAAGATGTGCATGCAAATGGTGCTTTTGGCAGAACGCGCACGTGGATTTCTACCAAACGACGTGCTAAGCATGCCGATGCTGCTCTTTTTAGCACCCGCGCACGCATTTGTGCGAAAACGCGTTTTAAGCATGCACATGCATCTTTTGGTAGAAACCGGATGAAGTTTTCTGCAAAACCACAACATGTGCATGCAAATGGTGCTTTTTGCAGAACGCGCACGTGGATTTCTACCAAACGACGTGCTAAGAATGCCGATGCTGCTCTTTTTAGCACCCGCGCACGCATTTGTGCGAAAACGCGTTTTAAGCATGCACATGCATCTTTTGGTAGACGCGGATGAAGTTTTCTGCAAAACCACAAGATGTGCATGCAAATGGTGCTTTTTGCAGAACGCGCACGTGGATTTCTACCAAACGACGTGCTAAGCATGCCGATGCTGCTCTTTTTAGCACCCGCGCACGGATTTGTGCGAAAACGCGTTTTAAACATGCACATGCATCTTTTGGTAGACGCGGATGAAGTTTTCTGCAAGACCACAAGATGTGCATGCAAATGGTGCTTTTTGCAGAACGCGCACGTGGATTTCTACCAAACGACGTGCTAAGCATGCCGATGCTGCTCTTTTTAGCACCCGCGCACGCATTTGTGCGAAAACGCGTTTTAAGCATGCACATGCATCTTTTGGTAGACGAGATTGAAGTTTTCTGCAAAACCACAAGATGTGCATGCAAATGGTGCCTTTCGCAGAACGCGCACGTGGATTTCTACCAAACAACGTGCTAAGCATGCCGATGCTGCTCTTTTTAGCACCCGCGCACGGATTCGTGCGAAAACGCGTTTTAAGCATGCACATGCATCTTTTGGTAGACGCGGATGAAGTTTTCTGCAAAACCACAAGATGTGCATGCAAATGGTGCTTCTGGCAGAACGCGCACGTGGATTTCTACCAAACGACGTGCTAAGCATGCCGATGCTGCTCTTTTTAGCACCCGCGCACGGATTCGTGCGAAAACGCGTTTTAAGCATGCACATGCATCTTTTGGTAGACGCGGATGAAGTTTTCTGCAAAACCACAAGATGTGCATGCAAATGGTGCTCTTGGCAGAACGCGCACGTGGATTTCTACCAAACGACGTGCTAAGCATGCCGATGCTGCTCTTTTTAGCACCCGCGCACGGATTTGTGCGAAAACGCGTTTTAAGCATGCATATGCATCTTTTGGTAGACGAGATTGAAGTTTTCTGCAAAACCACAAGATGTGCATGCAAATGGTGCTTTTCGCAGAACGCGCACGTGGATTTCTACCAAACAACGTGCTAAGCATGCCGATGCTGCTCTTTTTAGCACCCGCGCACGGATTTGTGCGAAAACGCGTTTTAAGCATGCACATGCATCTTTTGGTAGACGAGATTGAAGTTTTCTGCAAAACCACAAGATGTGCATGCAAATGGTGCTTTTCGCAGAACGCGCACGTGGATTTCTACCAAACAACGTGCTAAGCATGCCGATGCTGCTCTTTTTAGCACCCGCGCACGGATTCGTGCGAAAACGCGTTTTAAGCATGCACATGCATCTTTTGGTAGACGAGATTGAAGTTTTCTGCAAAACCACAAGATGTGCATGCAAATGGTGCTTTTCGCAGAACGCGCAGATGGATTTCTACCAAACAACGGGCTAAGCATGCCGATGCTGCTCTTTTTAGCACCCGCGCACGGATTCGTGCGGAAACGCGTTTTAAGCATGCACATGCATCTTTTGGTAGACGAGATTGAAGTTTTCTGCAAAACCACAAGATGTGCATGCAAATGGTGCCTTTCGCAGAACGCGCACGTGGATTTCTACCAAACAACGTGCTAAGCATGCCGATGTTGCTCTTTTTAGCACCCGCGCACGGATTCGTGCGAAAACAAACGCCTTTTAAGCATGCACATGCATCTTTTGGTAGACGAGATTGAAGTTTTCTGCAAAACCACAAGATGTGCATGCAAATGGTGCTTTTCGCAGAACGCCCACGTGGATTTCTACCAAACAACGTGCTAAGCATGCCGATGCTGCTCTTTTTAGCACCCGCGCACGGATTCGTGCGAAAACGCGTTTTAAGCATGCACATGCATCTTTTGGTAGACGCGGATGAAGTTTTCTGCAAAACCACAAGATGTGCATGCAAATGGTGCTTTTGGCAGAACGCGCACGTGGATTTCTACCAAACGACGTGCTAAGCATGCCGATGCTGCTCTTTTTAGCACCCGCGCACGGATTTGTGCGAAAACGCGTTTTAAGCATGCACATACATCTTTTGGTAGACGCGGATGAAGTTTTCTGCAAAACCACAACATGTGCATGCAAATGGTGCTTTTGGCAGAACGCGCACGTGGATTTCTACCAAACGACGTGCTAAGCATGCCGATGCTGCTCTTTTTAGCACCCGCGCACGGATTTGTGCGAAAACGCGTTTTAAGCATGCACATGCATCTTTTGGTAGACGAGATTGAAGTTTTCTGCAAAACCACAAGATGTGCATGCAAATGGTGCTTTTCGCAGAACGCGCACGTGGATTTCTACCAAACGACGTGCTAAGCATGCCGATGCTGCTCTTTTTAGCACCCGCGCACGGATTCGTGCGATAACGCGTTTTAAGCATGCACATGCATCTTTTGGTAGACGAGATTGAAGTTTTCTGCAAAACCACAAGATGTGCATGCAAATGGTGCTTTTCGCAGAACGCCCACGTGGATTTCTACCAAACAACGTGCTAAGCATGCCGATGCTGCTCTTTTTAGCACCCGCGCACGGATTTGTGCGAAAACGCGTTTTAAGCATGCACATGCATCTTTTGGTAGACGAGATTGAAGTTTTCTGCAAAACCACAAGATGTGCATGCAAATGGTGCTTTTCGCAGAACGCGCACGTGGATTTCTACCAAACAACGTGCTAAGCATGCCGATGCTGCTCTTTCTAGCACCCGCGCACGGATTCGTGCGAAAACGCGTTTTAAGCATGCACATGCATCTTTTGGTAGACGAGATTGAAGTTTTCTGCAAAACCACAAGATGTGCATGCAAATGGTGCTTTTCGCAGAACGCGCACGTGGATTTCTACCAAACAACGTGCTAAGCATGCCGATGCTGCTCTTTTTAGCACCCGCGCACGGATTCGTGCGAAAACGCGTTTTAAGCATGCACATGCATCTTTTGGTAGACGCGGATGAAGTTTTCTGCAAAACCACAAGATGTGCATGCAAATAGTGCTTTTGGCAGAACGCGCACGTGGATTTCTACCAAACGACGTGCTAAGCATGCCGATGCTGCTCTTTTTAGCACCCGCGCACGGATTTGTGCGAAAACGCGTTTTAAGCATGCACATGCATCTTTTGGTAGACGCGGATGAAGTTTTCTGCAAAACCACAAGATGTGCATGCAAATGGTGCTTTTTGCAGAACGCGCACGTGGATTTCTACCAAACGACGTGCTAAGCTTGCCGATGCTGCTCTTTTTAGCACCCGCGCACGGATTTGTGCGAAAATGCGTTTTAAGCATGCACATGCATCTTTTGGTAGACGCGGATGAAGTTTTCTGCAAAACCACAAGATGTGCATGCAAATGGTGCTTTTGGCAGAACGCGCACGTGGATTTCTACCAAACGACGTGCTAAGCATGCCGATGCTGCTCTTTTTAGCACCCGCGCACGCATTTGTGCTAAAACGCGTTTTAAGCATGCACATGCATCTTTTGGTAGACGCGGATGAAGTTTTCTGCAAAACCACAAGATGTGCATGCAAATGGTGCTTTTTGCAGAACGCGCACGTGGATTTCTACCAAACGACGTGCTAAGCATGCCGATGCTGCTCTTTTTAGCACCCGCGCACGCATTTGTGCGAAAATGCGTTTTAAACATGCACATGCATCTTTTGGTAGACGCGGATGAAGTTTTCTGCAAAACCACAAGATGTGCATGCAAATGGTGCTTTTTGCAGAACGCGCACGTGGATTTCTACCAAACGACGTGCTAAGCATGCCGATGCTGCTCTTTTTAGCACCCGCGCACGCATTTGTGCGAAAACGCGTTTTAAGCATGCACATGCATCTTTTGGTAGACGCGGATGAAGTTTTCTGCAAAACCACAAGATGTGCATGCAAATGGTGCTTTTTGCAGAACGCGCACGTGGATTTCTACCAAACGACGTGCTAAGAATGCCGATGCTGCTCTTTTTAGCACCCGCGCACGCATTTGTGCGAAAACGCGTTTTAAGCATGCACATGCATCTTTTGGTAGACGCGGATGAAGTTTTCTGCAAAACCACAAGATGTGCATGCAAATGGTGCTTTTCGCAGAACGCGCACGTGGATTTCTACCAAACGACGTGCTAAGCATGCCGATGCTGCTCTTTTTAGCACCCGCGCACGGATTTGTGCGAAAACGCGTTTTAAGCATGCACATGCATCTTTTGGTAGACGCGGATGAAGTTTTCTGCAAAACCACAAGATGTGCATGCAAATGGTGCTTTTTGCAGAACGCGCACGTGGATTTCTACCAAACGACGTGCTAAGCATGCCGATGCTGCTCTTTTTAGCACCCGCGCACGCATTTGTGCGAAAACGCGTTTTAAGCATGCACATGCATCTTTTGGTAGACGCGGATGAAGTTTTCTGCAAAACCACAAGATGTGTATGCAAATGGTGCTTTTTGCAGAACGCGCACGTGGATTTCTACCAAACGACGTGCTAGGCATGCCGATGCTGCTATTTTTAGCACCCGCGCACGCATTTGTGCGAAAACGCGTTTTAAGCATGCACATGCATCTTTTGGTAGACGCGGATGAAGTTTTCTGCAAAACCACAAGATGTGCATGCAAATGGTGCTTTTTGTAGAACGCGCACGTGGATTTCTACCAAACGACGTGCTAAGCATGCCGATGCTGCTCTTTTTAGCACCCGCGCACGGATTTGTGCGAAAACGCGTTTTAAGCATGCACATGCATCTTTTGGTAGACGCGGATGTTTTCTGCAAAACCACAAGATGTGCATGCAAATGGTGCTTTTGGCAGAACGCGCACGTGGATTTCTACCAAACGACGTGCTAAGCATGCCGATGCTGCTCTTTTTAGCACCCGCGCACGCATTTGTGCGAAAACGCGTTTTAAGCATGCACATGCATCTTTTGGTAGAAACCGGATGAAGTTTTCTGCAAAACCACAACATGTGCATGCAAAAGGTGCTTTTTGCAGAACGCGCACGTGGATTTCTACCAAACGACGTGCTAAGAATGCCGATGCTGCTCTTTTTAGCACCCGCGCACGCATTTGTGCGAAAACGCGTTTTAAGCATGCACATGCATCTTTCGGTAGACGCGGATGAAATTTTCTGCAAAACCACAAGATGTGCATGCAAATGGTGCTTTTTGCAGAACGCGCACGTGGATTTCTACCAAACGACGTGCTAAGCATGCCGATGCTGCTCTTTTTAGCACCCGCGCACGGATTTGTGCGAAAACGCGTTTTAAGCATGCACATGCATCTTTTGGTAGACGCGGATGAAGTTTTCTGCAAAACCACAAGATGTGCATGCAAATGGTGCTTTTCGCAGAACGCGCACGTGGATTTCTACCAAACGACGTGCTAAGCATGCCGATGCTGCTCTTTTTAGCAACCGCGCACGGATTCGTGCGAAAACGCGTTTGAAGCATGCACATGCATCTTTTGGTAGACGCGGATGAAGTTTTCTGCAAAACCACAAGATGTGCATGCAAATGGTGCTCTTGGCAGAACGCGCACGTGGATTTCTACCAAACGACGTGCTAAGCATGCCGATGATGCTCTTTTTAGCACCCGCGCACGGATTTGTGCGAAAACGCGTTTTAAGCATGCACATGCATCTTTTGGTAGACGAGATTGAAGTTTTCTGCAAAACCACAAGATGTGCATGCAAATGGTGCTTTTCGCAGAACGCGCACGTGGATTTCTACCAAACGACGTGCTAAGCATGCCGATGCTGCTCTTTTTAGCACTCGCGCACGGATTCGTGCGAAAACGCGTTTTAAGCATGCACATGCATCTTTTGGTAGACGAGATTGAAGTTTTCTGCAAAACCACAAGATGTGCATGCAAATGGTGCTTTTCGCAGAACGCCCACGTGGATTTCTACCAAACAACGTGCTAAGCATGCCGATGCTGCTCTTTTTAGCACCCGCGCACGGATTTGTGCGAAAACGCGTTTTAAGCATGCACATGCATCTTTTGGTAGACGAGATTGAAGTTTTCTGCAAAACCACAAGATGTGCATGCAAATGGTGCTTTTCGCAGAACGCGCACGTGGATTTCTACCAAACAACGTGCTAAGCATGCCGATGCTGCTCTTTTTAGCACCCGCGCACGGATTCGTGCGAAAACGCGTTTTAAGCATGCACATGCATCTTTTGGTAGACGAGATTGAAGTTTTCTGCAAAACCACAAGATGTGCATGCAAATGGTGCTTTTCGCAGAACGCGCACGTGGATTTCTACCAAACAACGTGCTAAGCATGCCGATGCTGCTCCTTTTAGCACCCGCGCACGGATTCGTGCGAAAACGCGTTTTAAGCATGCACATGCATCTTTTGGTAGACGAGATTGAAGTTTTCTGCAAAACCACAACATGTGCATGCAAATGGTGCTTTTGGCAGAACGCGCACGTGGATTTCTACCAAACGACGTGCTAAGCATGCCGATGCTGCTCTTTTTAGCACCCGCGCACGGATTCGTGCGAAAACGCGTTTTAAGCATGCACATGCATCTTTTGGTAGACGCGGATGAAGTTTTCTGCAAAACCACAAGATGTGCATGCAAATGGTGCTCTTGGCAGAACGCGCACGTGGATTTCTACCAAACGGCGTGCTAAGCATGCCGATGCTGCTCTTTTTAGCACCCGCGCACGGATTCGTGCGAAAACGCGTTTTAAGCATGCACATGCATCTTTTGGTAGACGAGATTGAAGTTTTCTGCAAAACCACAAGATGTGCATGCAAATGGTGCTTTTCGCAGAACGCCCACGTGGATTTCTACCAAACAACGTGCTAAGCATGCCGATGCTGCTCTTTTTAGCACCCGCGCATGGATTTGTGCGAAAACGCGTTTTAAGCATGCACATGCATCTTTTGGTAGACGAGATTGAAGTTTTCTGCAAAACCACAAGATGTGCATGCAAATGGTGCTTTTCGCAGAACGCGCACGTGGATTTCTACCAAACAACGTGCTCAGCATGCCGATGCTGCTCTTTTTAGCACCCGCGCACGGATTCGTGCGAAAACGCGTTTTAAGCATGCACATGCATCTTTTGGTAGACGAGATTGAAGTTTTCTGCAAAACCACAAGATGTGCATGCAAATGGTGCTTTTGGCAGAACGCGCACGTGGATTTCTACCAAACGACGTGCTAAGCATGCCGATGCTGCTCTTTTTAGCACCCGCGCACGGATTCGTGCGAAAACGCGTTTTAAGCATGCACATGCATCTTTTGGTAGACACGGATGAAGTTTTCTGCAAAACCACAAGATGTGCATGCAAATGGTGCTCTTGGCAGAACGCGCACGTGGATTTCTACCAAACGACGTGCTAAGCATGCCGATGCTGCTCTTTTTAGCACCCGCGCACGGATTTGTGCGAAAACGCGTTTTAAGCATGCACATGCATCTTTTGGTAGACGAGATTGAAGTTTTCTGCAAAACCACAAGATGTGCATGCAAATGGTGCTTTTCGCAGAACGCGCACGTGGATTTCTACCAAACAACGTGCTAAGCATGCCGATGCTGCTCTTTTTAGCACCCGCGCACGGATTCGTGCGAAAACGCGTTTTAAGCATGCACATGCATCTTTTGGTAGACGAGATTGAAGTTTTCTGCAAAACCACAAGATGTGCATGCAAATGGTGCTTTTCGCAGAACGCGCACGTGGCTTTCTACCAAACAACGTGCTAAGCATGCCGATGCTGCTCTTTTTAGCACCCGCGCACGGATTCGTGCGAAAACGCGTTTTAAGCATGCACATGCATCTTTTGGTAGACGAGATTGAAGTTTTCTGCAAAACCACAAGATGTGCATGCAAATGGTGCTTTTCGCAGAACGCGCACGTGGATTTCTACCAAACAACGTGCTAAGCATGCCGATGCTGCTCTTTTTAGCACCCGCGCACGGATTCGTGCGAAAACGCGTTTTAAGCATGCACATGCATCTTTTGGTAGACGCGGAGTTTTCTGCAAAACCACAAGATGTGCATGCAAATGGTGCTTTTGGCAGAACGCGCACGTGGATTTCTACCAAACGACGTGCTAAGCATGCCGATGCTGCTCTTTTTAGCACCCGCGCACGGATTCGTGCGAAAACGCGTTTTAAGCATGCACATGCATCTTTTGGTAGACGCGAATGAAGTTTTCTGCAAAACCACAAGATGTGCATGCAAATGGTGCTCTTGGCAGAACGCGCACGTGGATTTCTACCAAACGACGTGCTAAGCATGCCGATGCTGCTCTTTTTAGCACCCGCGCACGGATTTGTGCGAAAACGCGTTTTAAGCATGCACATGCATCTTTTGGTAGACGAGATTGAAGTTTTCTGCAAAACCACAAGATGTGCATGCAAATGGTGCTTTTCGCAGAACGCGCACGTGGATTTCTACCAAACAACGTGCTAAGCATGCCGATGCTGCTCTTTTTAGCACCCGCGCACGGATTCGTGCGAAAACGCGTTTTAAGCATGCACATGCATCTTTTGGTAGACGAGATTGAAGTTTTCTGCAAAACCACAAGATGTGCATGCAAATGGTGCTTTTCGCAGAACGCGCACGTGGATTTCTACCAAACAACGTGCTAAGCATGCCGATGCTGCTCTTTTTAGCACCCGCGCACGGATTCGTGCGAAAACGCGTTTTAAGCATGCACATGCATCTTTTGGTAGACGAGATTGAAGTTTTCTGCAAAACCACAAGATGTGCATGCAAATGGTGCTTTTCGCAGAACGCGCACGTGGATTTCTACCAAACAACGTGCTAAGCATGCCGATGCTGCTCTTTTTAGCACCCGCGCACGGATTCGTGCGAAAACGCGTTTTAAGCATGCACATGCATCTTTTGGTAGACGAGATTGAAGTTTTCTGCAAAACCACAAGATGTGCATGCAAATGGTGCTTTTGGCAGAACGCGCACGTGGATTTCTACCAAACGACGTGCTAAGCATGCCGATGCTGCTCTTTTTAGCACCCGCGCACGCATTTGTGCGAAAACGCGTTTTAAGCATGCACATGCATCTTTTGGTAGACGCGGATGAAGTTTTCTGCAAAACCACAAGATGTGCATGCAAATGGTGCTTTTTGCAGAACGCGCACGTGGATTTCTACCAAACGACGTGCTAAGCATGCCGATGCTGCTCTTTTTAGCACCCGCGCACGCATTTGTGCGAAAACGCGTTTTAAACATGCACATGCATCTTTTGGTAGACGCGGATGAAGTTTTCTGCAAAACCACAAGATGTGCATGCAAATGGTGCTTTTTGCAGAACGCGCACGTGGATTTCTACCAAACGACGTGCTAAGCATGCCGATGCTGCTCTTTTTAGCACCCGCGCACGCATTTGTGCGAAAACGCGTTTTAAGCATGCACATGCATCTTTTGGTAGACGCGGATGAAGTTTTCTGCAAAACCACAAGATGTGCATGCAAATGGTGCTTTTTGCAGAACGCGCACGTGGATTTCTACCAAACGACGTGCTAAGAATGCCGATGCTGCTCTTTTTAGCACCCGCGCACGCATTTGTGCGAAAACGCGTTTTAAGCATGCACATGCATCTTTTGGTAGACGAGATTGAAGTTTTCTGTAAAACCACAAGATGTGCATGCAAATGGTGCTTTTCGCAGAACGCGCACGTGGATTTCTACCAAACAACGTGCTAAGCATGCCGATGCTGCTCTTTTTACCACCCGCGCACGGATTCGTGCGAAAACGCGTTTTAAGCATGCACATGCATCTTTTGGTAGACGCGGATGAAGTTTTCTGCAAAACCACAAGATGTGCATGCAAATGGTGCTTTTCGCAGAACGCGCACGTGGATTTCTACCAAACGACGTGCTAAGCATGCCGATGCTGCTCTTTTTAGCAACCGCGCACGGATTCGTGCGAAAACGCGTTTGAAGCATGCACATGCATCTTTTGGTAGACGCGGATGAAGTTTTCTGCAAAACCACAAGATGTGCATGCAAATGGTGCTCTTGGCAGAACGCGCACGTGGATTTCTACCAAACGACGTGCTAAGCATGCCGATGATGCTCTTTTTAGCACCCGCGCACGGATTTGTGCGAAAACGCGTTTTAAGCATGCACATGCATCTTTTGGTAGACGAGATTGAAGTTTTCTGCAAAACCACAAGATGTGCATGCAAATGGTGCTTTTCGCAGAACGCGCACGTGGATTTCTACCAAACGACGTGCTAAGCATGCCGATGCTGCTCTTTTTAGCACCCGCGCACGGATTCGTGCGAAAACGCGTTTTAAGCATGCACATGCATCTTTTGGTAGACGAGATTGAAGTTTTCTGCAAAACCACAAGATGTGCATGCAAATGGTGCTTTTCGCAGAACGCCCACGTGGATTTCTACCAAACAACGTGCTAAGCATGCCGATGCTGCTCTTTTTAGCACCCGCGCACGGATTTGTGCGAAAACGCGTTTTAAGCATGCACATGCATCTTTTGGTAGACGAGATTGAAGTTTTCTGCAAAACCACAAGATGTGCATGCAAATGGTGCTTTTCGCAGAACGCGCACGTGGATTTCTACCAAACAACGTGCTAAGCATGCCGATGCTGCTCTTTTTAGCACCCGCGCACGGATTCGTGCGAAAACGCGTTTTAAGCATGCACATGCATCTTTTGTTAGACGAGATTGAAGTTTTCTGCAAAACCACAAGATGTGCATGCAAATGGTGCTTTTCGCAGAACGCGCACGTGGATTTCTACCAAACAACGTGCTAAGCATGCCGATGCTGCTCCGTCTAGCACCCGCGCACGGATTCGTGCGAAAACGCGTTTTAAGCATGCACATGCATCTTTTGGTAGACGAGATTGAAGTTTTCTGCAAAACCACAACATGTGCATGCAAATGGTGCTTTTGGCAGAACGCGCACGTGGATTTCTACCAAACGACGTGCTAAGCATGCCGATGCTGCTCTTTTTAGCACCCGCGCACGGATTCGTGCGAAAACGCGTTTTAAGCATGCACATGCATCTTTTGGTAGACGCGGATGAAGTTTTCTGCAAAACCACAAGATGTGCATGCAAATGGTGCTCTTGGCAGAACGCGCACGTGGATTTCTACCAAACGGCGTGCTAAGCATGCCGATGCTGCTCTTTTTAGCACCCGCGCACGGATTCGTGCGAAAACGCGTTTTAAGCATGCACATGCATCTTTTGGTAGACGAGATTGAAGTTTTCTGCAAAACCACAAGATGTGCATGCAAATGGTGCTTTTCGCAGAACGCCCACGTGGATTTCTACCAAACAACGTGCTAAGCATGCCGATGCTGCTCTTTTTAGCACCCGCGCACGGATTTGTGCGAAAACGCGTTTTAAGCATGCACATGCATCTTTTGGTAGACGAGATTGAAGTTTTCTGCAAAACCACAAGATGTGCATGCAAATGGTGCTTTTCGCAGAACGCGCACGTGGATTTCTACCAAACAACGTGCTCAGCATGCCGATGCTGCTCTTTTTAGCACCCGCGCACGGATTCGTGCGAAAACGCGTTTTAAGCATGCACATGCATCTTTTGGTAGACGAGATTGAAGTTTTCTGCAAAACCACAAGATGTGCATGCAAATGGTGCTTTTGGCAGAACGCGCACGTGGATTTCTACCAAACGACGTGCTAAGCATGCCGATGCTGCTCTTTTTAGCACCCGCGCACGGATTCGTGCGAAAACGCGTTTTAAGCATGCACATGCATCCTTTGGTAGACACGGATGAAGTTTTCTGCAAAACCACAAGATGTGCATGCAAATGGTGCTCTTGGCAGAACGCGCACGTGGATTTCTACCAAACGACGTGCTAAGCATGCCGATGCTGCTCTTTTTAGCACCCGCGCACGGATTTGTGCGAAAACGCGTTTTAAGCATGCACATGCATCTTTTGGTAGAGGAGATTGAAGTTTTCTGCAAAACCACAAGATGTGCATGCAAATGGTGCTTTTCGCAGAACGCGCACGTGGATTTCTACCAAACAACGTGCTAAGCATGCCGATGCTGCTCTTTTTAGCACCCGCGCACGGATTCGTGCGAAAACGCGTTTTAAGCATGCACATGCATCTTTTGGTAGACGAGATTGAAGTTTTCTGCAAAACCACAAGATGTGCATGCAAATGGTGCTTTTCGCAGAACGCGCACGTGGATTTCTACCAAACAACGTGCTAAGCATGCCGATGCTGCTCTTTTTAGCACCCGCGCACGGATTCGTGCGAAAACGCGTTTTAAGCATGCACATGCATCTTTTGGTAGACGAGATTGAAGTTTTCTGCAAAACCACAAGATGTGCATGCAAATGGTGCTTTTCGCAGAACGCGCACGTGGATTTCTACCAAACAACGTGCTAAGCATGCCGATGCTGCTCTTTTTAGCACCCGCGCACGGATTCGTGCGAAAACGCGTTTTAAGCATGCACATGCATCTTTTGGTAGACGAGATTGAAGTTTTCTGCAAAACCACAAGATGTGCATGCAAATGGTGCTTTTCGCAGAACGCGCACGTGGATTTCTACCAAACAACGTGCTAAGCATGCCGATGCTGCTCTTTTGAGCACCCGCGCACGGATTCGTGCGAAAACGCGTTTTAAGCATGCACATGCATCTTTTGGTAGACGCGGAGTTTTCTGCAAAACCACAAGATGTGCATGCAAATTGTGCTTTTGGCAGAACGCGCACGTGGATTTCTACCAAACGACGTGCTAAGCATGCCGATGCTGCTCTTTTTAGCACCCGCGCACGGATTCGTGCGAAAACGCGTTTTAAGCATGCACATGCATCTTTTGGTAGACGCGAATGAAGTTTTCTGCAAAACCACAGGATGTGCATGCAAATGGTGCTCTTGGCAGAACGCGCACGTGGATTTCTACCAAACGACGTGCTAAGCATGCCGATGCTGCTCTTTTTAGCACCCGCGCACGGATTTGTGCGAAAACGCGTTTTAAGCATGCACATGCATCTTTTGGTAGACGAGATTGAAGTTTTCTGCAAAACCACAAGATGTGCATGCAAATGGTGCTTTTCGCAGAACGCGCACGTGGATTTCTACCAAACAACGTGCTAAGCATGCCGATGCTGCTCTTTTTAGCACCCGCGCACGGATTCGTGCGAAAACGCGTTTTAAGCATGCACATGCATCTTTTGGTAGACGAGATTGATGTTTTCTGCAAAACCACAAGATGTGCATGCAAATGGTGCTTTTCGCAGAACGCGCACGTGGATTTCTACCAAACAACGTGCTAAGCATGCCGATGCTGCTCTTTTTAGCACCCGCGCACGGATTCGTGCGAAAACGCGTTTTAAGCATGCACATGCATATTTTGGTAGACGAGATTGAAGTTTTCTGCAAAACCACAAGATGTGCATGCAAATGGTGCTTTTCGCAGAACGCGCACGTGGATTTCTACCAAACAACGTGCTAAGCATGCCGATGCTGCTCTTTTTAGCACCCGCGCACGGATTCGTGCGAAAACGCGTTTTAAGCATGCACATGCATCTTTTGGTAGACGAGATTGAAGTTTTCTGCAAAACCACAAGATGTGCATGCAAATGGTGCTTTTCGCAGAACGCGCACGTGGATTTCTACCAAACAACGTGCTAAGCATGCCGATGCTGCTCTTTTCAGCACCCGCGCACGGATTCGTGCGAAAACGCGTTTTAAGCATGCACATGCATCTTTTGGTAGACGCGGAGTTTTCTGCAAAACCACAAGATGTGCATGCAAATGGTGCTTTTGGCAGAACGCGCACGTGGATTTCTACCAAACGACGTGCTAAGCATGCCGATGCTGCTCTTTTTAGCACCCGCGCACGGATTCGTGCGAAAACGCGTTTTCGGTATGCACATGCATCTTTTGGTAGACGCGGATGAAGTTTTCTGCAAAACCACAAGATGTGCATGCAAATGGTGCTCTTGGCAGACGCGCACGTGGATTTCTACCAAACGACGTGCTAAGCATGCCGATGCTGCTCTTTTTAGCACCCGCGCACGGATTTGTGCGAAAACGCGTTTTAAGCATGCACATGCATCTTTTGGTAGACGAGATTGAAGTTTTCTGCAAAACCACAAGATGTGCATGCAAATGGTGCTTTTCGCAGAACGCGCACGTGGATTTCTACCAAACAACGTGCTAAGCATGCCGATGCTGCTCTTTTTAGCACCCGCGCACGGATTCCTGCGAAAACGCGTTTTAAGCATGCACATGCATCTTTTGGTAGACGAGATTGAAGTTTTCTGCAAAACCACAACATGTGCATGCAAATGGTGCTTTTGGCAGAACGCGCACGTGGATTTCTACCAAACGACGTGCTAAGCATGCCGATGCTGCTCTTTTTAGCACCCGCGCACGGATTCGTGCGAAAACGCGTTTTAAGCATGCACATGCATCTTTTGGTAGACGCGGATGAAGTTTTCTGCAAAACCACAAGATGTGCATGCAAATGGTGCTCTTGGCAGAACGCGCACGTGGATTTCTACCAAACGGCGTGCTAAGCATGCCGATGCTGCTCTTTTTAGCACCCGCGCACGGATTCGTGCGAAAACGCGTTTTAAGCATGCACATGCATCTTTTGGTAGACGAGATTGAAGTTTTCTGCAAAACCACAAGATGTGCATGCAAATGGTGCTTTTCGCAGAACGCGCGCGTGGATTTCTACCAAACAACGTGCTAAGCATGCCGATGCTGCTCTTTTTAGCACCCGCGCACGGATTCGTGCGAAAACGCGTTTTAAGCATGCACATGCATATTTTGGTAGACGAGATTGAAGTTTTCTGCAAAACCACAAGATGTGCATGCAAATGGTGCTTTTCGCAGAACGCGCACGTGGATTTCTACCAAACAACGTGCTAAGCATGCCGATGCTGCTCTTTTTAGCACCCGCGCACGGATTCGTGCGAAAACGCGTTTTAAGCATGCACATGCATCTTTTGGTAGACGAGATTGAAGTTTTCTGCAAAACCACAAGATGTGCATGCAAATGGTGCTTTTCGCAGAACGCGCACGTGGATTTCTACCAAACAACGTGCTAAGCATGCCGATGCTGCTCTTTTCAGCACCCGCGCACGGATTCGTGCGAAAACGCGTTTTAAGCATGCACATGCATCTTTTGGTAGACGCGGAGTTTTCTACAAAACCACAAGATGTGCATGCAAATGGTGCTTTTGGCAGAACGCGCACGTGGATTTCTACCAAACGACGTGCTAAGCATGCCGATGCTGCTCTTTTTAGCACCCGCGCACGGATTCGTGCGAAAACGCGTTTTCAGTATGCACATGCATCTTTTGGTAGACGCGGATGAAGTTTTCTGCAAAACCACCAGATGTGCATGCAAATGGTGCTCTTGGCAGACGCGCACGTGGATTTCTACCAAACGACGTGCTAAGCATGCCGATGCTGCTCTTTTTAGCACCCGCGCACGGATTTGTGCGAAAACGCGTTTTAAGCATGCACATGCATCTTTTGGTAGACGAGATTGAAGTTTTCTGCAAAACCACAAGATGTGCATGCAAATGGTGCTTTTCGCAGAACGCGCACGTGGATTTCTACCAAACAACGTGCTAAGCATGCCGATGCTGCTCTTTTTAGCACCCGCGCACGGATTCCTGCGAAAACGCGTTTTAAGCATGCACATGCATCTTTTGGTAGACGAGATTGAAGTTTTCTGCAAAACCACAACATGTGCATGCAAATGGTGCTTTTGGCAGAACGCGCACGTGGATTTCTACCAAACGACGTGCTAAGCATGCCGATGCTGCTCTTTTTAGCACCCGCGCACGGATTCGTGCGAAAACGCGTTTTAAGCATGCACATGCATCTTTTGGTAGACGCGGATGAAGTTTTCTGCAAAACCACAAGATGTGCATGCAAATGGTGCTCTTGGCAGAACGCGCACGTGGATTTCTACCAAACGGCGTGCTAAGCATGCCGATGCTGCTCTTTTTAGCACCCGCGCACGGATTCGTGCGAAAACGCGTTTTAAGCATGCACATGCATCTTTTGGTAGACGAGATTGAAGTTTTCTGCAAAACCACAAGATGTGCATGCAAATGGTGCTTTTCGCAGAACGCCCACGTGGATTTCTACCAAACAACGTGCTAAGCATGCCGATGCTGCTCTTTTTAGCACCCGCGCACGGATTTGTGCGAAAACGCGTTTTAAGCATGCACATGCATCTTTTGGTAGACGAGATTGAAGTTTTCTGCAAAACCACAAGATGTGCATGCAAATGGTGCTTTTCGCAGAACGCGCACGTGGATTTCTACCAAACAACGTGCTCAGCATGCCGATGCTGCTCTTTTTAGCACCCGCGCACGGATTCGTGCGAAAACGCGTTTTAAGCATGCACATGCATCTTTTGGTAGACGAGATTGAAGTTTTCTGCAAAACCACAAGATGTGCATGCAAATGGTGCTTTTGGCAGAACGCGCACGTGGATTTCTACCAAACGACGTGCTAAGCATGCCGATGCTGCTCTTTTTAGCACCCGCGCACGGATTCGTGCGAAAACGCGTTTTAAGCATGCACATGCATCTTTTGGTAGACACGGATGAAGTTTTCTGCAAAACCACAAGATGTGCATGCAAATGGTGCTCTTGGCAGAACGCGCACGTGGATTTCTACCAAACGACGTGCTAAGCATGCCGATGCTGCTCTTTTTAGCACCCGCGCACGGATTTGTGCGAAAACGCGTTTTAAGCATGCACATGCATCTTTTGGTAGACGAGATTGAAGTTTTCTGCAAAACCACAAGATGTGCATGCAAATGGTGCTTTTCGCAGAACGCGCACGTGGATTTCTACCAAACAACGTGCTAAGCATGCCGATGCTGCTCTTTTTAGCACCCGCGCACGGATTCGTGCGAAAACGCGTTTTAAGCATGCACATGCATCTTTTGGTAGACGAGATTGAAGTTTTCTGCAAAACCACAAGATGTGCATGCAAATGGTGCTTTTCGCAGAACGCGCACGTGGATTTCTACCAAACAACGTGCTAAGCATGCCGATGCTGCTCTTTTTAGCACCCGCGCACGGATTCGTGCGAAAACGCGTTTTAAGCATGCACATGCATCTTTTGGTAGACGCGGAGTTTTCTGCAAAACCACAAGATGTGCATGCAAATGGTGCTTTTGGCAGAACGCGCACGTGGATTTCTACCAAACGACGTGCTAAGCATGCCGATGCTGCTCTTTTTAGCACCCGCGCACGGATTCGTGCGAAAACGCGTTTTAAGCATGCACATGCATCTTTTGGTAGACGCGAATGAAGTTTTCTGCAAAACCACAAGATGTGCATGCAAATGGTGCTCTTGGCAGAACGCGCACGTGGATTTCTACCAAACGACGTGCTAAGCATGCCGATGCTGCTCTTTTTAGCACCCGCGCACGGATTTGTGCGAAAACGCGTTTTAAGCATGCACATGCATCTTTTGGTAGACGAGATTGAAGTTTTCTGCAAAACCACAAGATGTGCATGCAAATGGTGCTTTTCGCAGAACGCGCACGTGGATTTCTACCAAACAACGTGCTAAGCATGCCGATGCTGCTCTTTTTAGCACCCGCGCACGGATTCGTGCGAAAACGCGTTTTAAGCATGCACATGCATCTTTTGGTAGACGACATTGAAGTTTTCTGCAAAACCACAAGATGTGCATGCAAATGGTGCTTTTCGCAGAACGCGCACGTGGATTTCTACCAAACAACGTGCTAAGCATGCCGATGCTGCTCTTTTTAGCACCCGCGCACGGATTCGTGCGAAAACGCGTTTTAAGCATGCACATGCATCTTTTGGTAGACGAGATTGAAGTTTTCTGCAAAACCACAAGATGTGCATGCAAATGGTGCTTTTCGCAGAACGCGCACGTGGATTTCTACCAAACAACGTGCTAAGCATGCCGATGCTGCTCTTTTTAGCACCCGCGCACGGATTCGTGCGAAAACGCGTTTTAAGCATGCACATGCATCTTTTGGTAGACGAGATTGAAGTTTTCTGCAAAACCACAAGATGTGCATGCAAATGGTGCTTTTCGCAGAACGCGCACGTGGATTTCTACCAAACAACGTGCTAAGCATGCCGATGCTGCTCTTTTCAGCACCCGCGCACGGATTCGTGCGAAAACGCGTTTTAAGCATGCACATGCATCTTTTGGTAGACGCGGAGTTTTCTGCAA
Organism: Dermacentor andersoni; assembly: GCF_023375885.2. Taxonomy (NCBI): domain Eukaryota; kingdom Metazoa; phylum Arthropoda; class Arachnida; order Ixodida; family Ixodidae; genus Dermacentor; species Dermacentor andersoni. The sequence goes on from NW_027315007.1 coordinate 37,290, forward strand.
AACCACAAGATGTGCATGCAAATGGTGCTTTTGGCAGAACGCGCACGTGGATTTCTAGAAAACGACGTGCTAAGCATGCCGATGCTGCTCTTTTTAGCACCCGCGCACGGATTTGTGCGAAAACGCGTTTTAAGCATGCACATGCATCTTTTGGTAGACGAGATTGAAGTTTTCTGCAAAACCACAAGATGTGCATGCAAATGGTGCTTTTCGCAGAACGCGCACGTGGATTTCTACCAAACAACGTGCTAAGCATGCCGATGCTGCTCTTTTTAGCACCCGCGCACGGATTCGTGCGAAAACGCGTTTTAAGCATACACATGCATCTTTTGGTAGACGAGATTGAAGTTTTCTGCAAAACCACAAGATGTGCATGCAAATGGTGCTTTTCGCAGAACGCGCACGTGGATTTCTACCAAACAACTTGCTAAGCATGCCGATGCTGCTCTTTTTAGCACCCGCGCACGGATTCCTGCGAAAACGCGTTTTAAGCATGCACATGCATCTTTTGGTAGACGAGATTGAAGTTTTCTGCAAAACCACAAGATGTGCATGCAAATGGTGCTTTTCGCAGAACGCGCACGTGGATTTCTACCAAACAACGTGCTCAGCATGCCGATGCTGCTCTTTTTAGCACCCGCGCACGGATTCGTGCGAAAACGCGTTTTAAGCTTGCACATGCATCTTTTGGTAGACGAGATTGAAGTTTTCTGCAAAACCACAATATGTGCATGCAAATGGTGCTTTTCGCAGAACGCGCACGTGGATTTCTACCAAACAACGTGCTAAGCATGCCGATGCTGCTCTTTTTAGCACCCGCGCACGGATTCGTGCGAAAACGCGTTTTAAGCATGGACATGCATCTTTTGGTAGACGCGGAGTTTTCTGCAAAACCACAAGATGTGCATGCAAATGGTGCTTTTGGCAGAACGCGCACGTGGATTTCTACCAAACGACGTGCTAAGCATGCCGATGCTGCTCTTTTTAGCACCCGCGCACGGATTTGTGCGAAAACGCGTTTTAAGCATGCACATGCATCTTTTGGTAGACGAGATTGAAGTTTTCTGCAAAACCACAAGATGTGCATGCAAATGGTGCTTTTCGCAGAACGCGCACGTGGATTTCTACCAAACGACGTGCTAAGCATGCCGATGCTGCTCTTTTTAGCACCCGCGCACGGATTCGTGCGAAAACGCGTTTTAAGCATGCACATGCATCTTTTGGTAGACGAGATTGAAGTTTTCTGCAAAACCACAAGATGTGCATGCAAATGGTGCTTTCCGCAGAACGCCCACGTGGATTTCTACCAAACAACGTGCTAAGCATGCCGATGCTGCTCTTTTTAGCACCCGCGCACGGATTTGTGCGAAAACGCGTTTTAAGCATGCACATGCATCTTTTGGTAGACGAGATTGAAGTTTTCTGCAAAACCACAAGATGTGCATGCAAATGGTGCTTTTCGCAGAACGCGCACGTGGATTTCTACCAAACAACGTGCTAAGCATGCCGATGCTGCTCTTTTTAGCACCCGCGCACGGATTCGTGCGAAAACGCGTTTTAAGCATGCACATGCATCTTTTGGTAGACGACATTGAAGTTTTCTGCAAAACCACAAGATGTGCATGCAAATGGTGCTTTTCGCAGAACGCGCACGTGGATTTCTACCAAACAACGTGCTAAGCATGCCGATGCTGCTCTTTTTAGCACCCGCGCACGGATTCGTGCGAAAACGCGTTTTAAGCATGCACATGCATCTTTTGGTAGACGAGATTGAAGTTTTCTGCAAAACCACAAGATGTGCATGCAAATGGTGCTTTTCGCAGAACGCGCACGTGGATTTCTACCAAACAACGTGCTAAGCATGCCGATGCTGCTCTTTTTAGCACCCGCGCACGGATTCGTGCGAAAACGCGTTTTAAGCATGCACATGCATCTTTTGGTAGACGAGATTGAAGTTTTCTGCAAAACCACAAGATGTGCATGCAAATGGTGCTTTTCGCAGAACGCGCACGTGGATTTCTACCAAACAACGTGCTAAGCATGCCGATGCTGCTCTTTTCAGCACCCGCGCACGGATTCGTGCGAAAACGCGTTTTAAGCATGCACATGCATCTTTTGGTAGACGCGGAGTTTTCTGCAAAACCACAAGATGTGCATGCAAATGGTGCTTTTGGCAGAACGCGCACGTGGATTTCTAGAAAACGACGTGCTAAGCATGCCGATGCTGCTCTTTTTAGCACCCGCGCACGGATTTGTGCGAAAACGCGTTTTAAGCATGCACATGCATCTTTTGGTAGACGAGATTGAAGTTTTCTGCAAAACCACAAGATGTGCATGCAAATGGTGCTTTTCGCAGAACGCGCACGTGGATTTCTACCAAACAACGTGCTAAGCATGCCGATGCTGCTCTTTTTAGCACCCGCGCACGGATTCGTGCGAAAACGCGTTTTAAGCATACACATGCATCTTTTGGTAGACGAGATTGAAGTTTTCTGCAAAACCACAAGATGTGCATGCAAATGGTGCTTTTCGCAGAACGCGCACGTGGATTTCTACCAAACAACTTGCTAAGCATGCCGATGCTGCTCTTTTTAGCACCCGCGCACGGATTCCTGCGAAAACGCGTTTTAAGCATGCACATGCATCTTTTGGTAGACGAGATTGAAGTTTTCTGCAAAACCACAAGATGTGCATGCAAATGGTGCTTTTCGCAGAACGCGCACGTGGATTTCTACCAAACAACGTGCTCAGCATGCCGATGCTGCTCTTTTTAGCACCCGCGCACGGATTCGTGCGAAAACGCGTTTTAAGCTTGCACATGCATCTTTTGGTAGACGAGATTGAAGTTTTCTGCAAAACCACAATATGTGCATGCAAATGGTGCTTTTCGCAGAACGCGCACGTGGATTTCTACCAAACAACGTGCTAAGCATGCCGATGCTGCTCTTTTTAGCACCCGCGCACGGATTCGTGCGAAAACGCGTTTTAAGCATGGACATGCATCTTTTGGTAGACGCGGAGTTTTCTGCAAAACCACAAGATGTGCATGCAAATGGTGCTTTTGGCAGAACGCGCACGTGGATTTCTACCAAACGACGTGCTAAGCATGCCGATGCTGCTCTTTTTAGCACCCGCGCACGGATTTGTGCGAAAACGCGTTTTAAGCATGCACATGCATCTTTTGGTAGACGAGATTGAAGTTTTCTGCAAAACCACAAGATGTGCATGCAAATGGTGCTTTTCGCAGAACGCGCACGTGGATTTCTACCAAACGACGTGCTAAGCATGCCGATGCTGCTCTTTTTAGCACCCGCGCACGGATTCGTGCGAAAACGCGTTTTAAGCATGCACATGCATCTTTTGGTAGACGAGATTGAAGTTTTCTGCAAAACCACAAGATGTGCATGCAAATGGTGCTTTCCGCAGAACGCCCACGTGGATTTCTACCAAACAACGTGCTAAGCATGCCGATGCTGCTCTTTTTAGCACCCGCGCACGGATTTGTGCGAAAACGCGTTTTAAGCATGCACATGCATCTTTTGGTAGACGAGATTGAAGTTTTCTGCAAAACCACAAGATGTGCATGCAAATGGTGCTTTTCGCAGAACGCGCACGTGGATTTCTACCAAACAACGTGCTAAGCATGCCGATGCTGCTCTTTCTAGCACCCGCGCACGGATTCGTGCGAAAACGCGTTTTAAGCATGCACATGCATCTTTTGGTAGACGAGATTGAAGTTTTCTGCAAAACCACAAGATGTGCATGCAAATGGTGCTTTTCGCAGAACGCGCACGTGGATTTCTACCAAACAACGTGCTAAGCATGCCGATGCTGCTCTTTTTAGCACCCGCGCACGGATTCGTGCGAAAACGCGTTTTAAGCATGCACATGCATCTTTTGGTAGACGAGATTGAAGTTTTCTGCAAAACCACAAGATGTGCATGCAAATGGTGCTTTTCGCAGAACGCGCACGTGGATTTCTACCAAACAACGTGCTAAGCATGCCGATGCTGCTCTTTTTAGCACCCGCGCACGGATTCGTGCGAAAACGCGTTTTAAGCATGCACATGCATCTTTTGGTAGACGAGATTGAAGTTTTCTGCAAAACCACAAGATGTGCATGCAAATGGTGCCTTTCGCAGAACGCGCACGTGGATTTCTACCAAACAACGTGCTAAGCATGCCGATGCTGCTCTTTTTAGCACCCGCTCACGGATTCGTGCGAAAACGCGTTTTAAGCATGCACATGCATCTTTTGGTAGACGAGATTGAAGTTTTCTGCAAAACCACAAGATGTGCATGCAAATGGTGCTTTTCGCAGAACGCGCACGTGGATTTCTACCAAACAACGTGCTAAGCATGCCGATGCTGCTCTTTTTAGCACCCGCGCACGGATTCGTGCGAAAACGCGTTTTAAGCATGCACATGCATCTTTTGGTAGACGCGGATGAAGTTTTCTGCAAAACCACAAGATGTGCATGCAAATAGTTCTTTTGGCAGAACGCGCACGTGGATTTCTACCAAACGACGTGCTAAGCATGCCGATGCTGCTCTTTTTAGCACCCGCGCACGGATTTGTGCGAAAACGCGTTTTAAGCATGCACATGCATCTTTTGGTAGACGCGGATGAAGTTTTCTGCAAAACCACAAGATGTGCATGCAAATGGTGCTTTTTGCAGAACGCGCACGTGGATTTCTACCAAACGACGTGCTAAGCTTGCCGATGCTGCTCTTTTTAGCACCCGCGCACGGATTTGTGCGAAAATGCGTTTTAAGCATGCACATGCATCTTTTGGTAGACGCGGATGAAGTTTTCTGCAAAACCACAAGATGTGCATGCAAATGGTGCTTTTGGCAGAACGCGCACGTGGATTTCTACCAAACGACGTGCTAAGCATGCCGATGCTGCTCTTTTTAGCACCCGCGCACGCATTTGTGCGAAAACGCGTTTTAAGCATGCACATGCATCTTTTGGTAGACGCGGATGAAGTTTTCTGCAAAACCACAAGATGTGCATGCAAATGGTGCTTTTTGCAGAACGCGCACGTGGATTTCTACCAAACGACGTGCTAAGCATGCCGATGCTGCTCTTTTTAGCACCCGCGCACGCATTTGTGCGAAAACGCGTTTTAAGCATGCACATGCATCTTTTGGTAGACGCGGATGAAGTTTTCTGCAAAACCACAAGATGTGCATGCAAATAGTGCTTTTGGCAGAACGCGCACGTGGATTTCTACCAAACGACGTGCTAAGCATGCCGATGCTGCTCTTTTTGGCACCCGCGCACGGATTTGTGCGAAAACGCGTTTTAAGCATGCACATGCATCTTTTGGTAGACGCGGATGAAGTTTTCTGCAAAACCACAAGATTTGCATGCAAATGGTGCTTTTTGCAGAACGCGCACGTGGATTTCTACCAAACGACGTGCTAAGCTTGCCGATGCTGCTCTTTTTAGCACCCGCGCACGGATTTGTGCGAAAATGCGTTTTAGGCATGCACATGCATCTTTTGGTAGACGCGGATGAAGTTTTCTGCAAAACCACAAGATGTGCATGCAAATGGTGCTTTCGGCAGAACGCGCACGTGGATTTCTACCAAACGACGTGCTAAGAATGCCGATGCTGCTCTTTTTAGCACCCGCGCACGCATTTGTGCGAAAACGCGTTTTAAGCATGCACATGCATCTTTTGGTAGACGCGGATGAAGTTTTCTGCAAAACCACGAGATGTGCATGCAAATGGTGCTTTTTGCAGAACGCGCACGTGGATTTCTACCAAACGACGTGCTAAGCATGCCGATGCTGCTCTTTTTAGCACCCGCGCACGGATTCGTGCGAAAACGCGTTTTAAGCATGCACATGCATCTTTTGGTAGACGCGGATGAAGTTTTCTGCAAAACCACAAGATGTGCATGCAAATGGTGCTCTTGGCAGAACGCGCACGTGGATTTCTACCAAACGACGTGCTAAGCATGCCGATGCTGCTCTTTTTAGCACCCGCGCACTAATTTGTGCGAAAACGCGTTTTAAGCATGCACATGCATCTTTTGGTAGACGAGATTGAAGTTTTCTGCAAAACCACAAGATGTGCATGCAAATGGTGCTTTTCGCAGAACGCGCACGTGGATTTCTACCAAACAACGTGCTAAGCATGCCGATGCTGCTCTTTTTAGCACCCGCGCACGGATTCGTGCGAAAACGCGTTTTAAGCATGCACATGCATCTTTTGGTAGACGCGGAGTTTTCTGCAAAACCACAAGATGTGCATGCAAATGGTGCTTTTGGCAGAACGCGCACGTGGATTTCTACCAAACGACGTGCTAAGCATGCCGATGCTGCTCTTTTTAGCACCCGCGCACGGATTTGTGCGAAAACGCGTTTTAAGCATGCACATGCATCTTTTGGTAGACGAGATTGAAGTTTTCTGCAAAACCACAAGATGTGCATGCAAATGGTGCTTTTCGCAGAACGCGCACGTGGATTTCTACCAAACGACGTGCTAAGCATGCCGATGCTGCTCTTTTTAGCACCCGCGTACGGATTCGTGCGATAACGCGTTTTAAGCATGCACATGCATCTTTTGGTAGACGAGATTGAAGTTTTCTGCAAAACCACAAGATGTGCATGCAAATGGTGCTTTTCGCAGAACGCCCACGTGGATTTCTACCAAACAACGTGCTAAGCATGCCGATGCTGCTCTTTTTAGCACCCGCGCACGGATTTGTGCGAAAACGCGTTTTAAGCATGCACATGCATCTTTTGGTAGACGAGATTGAAGTTTTCTGCAAAACCACAAGATGTGCATGCAAATGGTGCTTTTCGCAGAACGCGCACGTGGATTTCTACCAAACAACGTGCTAAGCATGCCGATGCTGCTCTTTTTAGCACCCGCGCACGGATTCGTGCGAAAACGCGTTTTAAGCATGCACATGCATCTTTTGGTAGACGAGATTGAAGTTTTCTGCAAAACCACAAGATGTGCATGCAAATGGTGCTTTTCGCAGAACGCGCACGTGGATTTCTACCAAACAACGTGCTAAGCATGCCGATGCTGCTCCTTTTAGCACCCGCGCACGGATTCGTGCGAAAACGCGTTTTAAGCATGCACATGCATCTTTTGGTAGACGAGATTGAAGTTTTCTGCAAAACCACAAGATGTGCATGCAAATGGTGCTTTTGGCAGAACGCGCACGTGGATTTCTACCAAACAACGTGCTAAGCATGCCGATGCTGCTCTTTCTAGCACCCGCGCACGGATTCGTGCGAAAACGCGTTTTAAGCATGCACATGCATCTTTTGGTAGACGAGATTGAAGTTTTCTGCAAAACCACAAGATGTGCATGCAAATGGTGCTTTTCGCAGAACGCGCACGTGGATTTCTACCAAACAACGTGCTAAGCATGCCGATGCTGCTCTTTTTAGCACCCGCGCACGGATTCGTGCGAAAACGCGTTTTAAGCATGCACATGCATCTTTTGGTAGACCAGATTGAAGTTTTCTGCAAAACCACAAGATGTGCATGCAAATGGTGCCTTTCGCAGAACGCGCACGTGGATTTCTACCAAACAACGTGCTAAGCATGCCGATGCTGCTCTTTTTAGCACCCGCTCACGGATTCGTGCGAAAACGCGTTTTAAGCATGCACATGCATCTTTTGGTAGACGAGATTGAAGTTTTCTGCAAAACCACAAGATGTGCATGCAAATGGTGCTTTTCGCAGAACGCGCACGTGGATTTCTACCAAACAACGTGCTAAGCATGGCGATGCTGCTCTTTTTAGCACCCGCGCACGGATTCGTGCGAAAACGCGTTTTAAGCATGCACATGCATCTTTTGGTAGACGCGGATGAAGTTTTCTGCAAAACCACAAGATGTGCATGCAAATAGTGCTTTTGGCAGAACGCGCACGTGGATTTCTACCAAACGACGTGCTAAGCATGCCGATGCTGCTCTTTTTAGCACCCGCGCACGGATTTGTGCGAAAACGCGTTTTAAGCATGCACATGCATCTTTTGGTAGACGCGGATGAAGTTTTCTGCAAAACCACAAGATGTGCATGCAAATGGTGCTTTTTGCAGAACGCGCACGTGGATTTCTACCAAACGACGTGCTAAGCTTGCCGATGCTGCTCTTTTTAGCACCCGCGCACGGATTTGTGCGAAAATGCGTTTTAAGCATGCACATGCATCTTTTGGTAGACGCGGATGAAGTTTTCTGCAAAACCACAAGATGTGCATGCAAATGGTGCTTTTGGCAGAACGCGCACGTGGATTTCTACCAAACGACGTGCTAAGCATGCCGATGCTGCTCTTTTTAGCACCCGCGCACGCATTTGTGCGAAAACGCGTTTTAAGCATGCACATGCATCTTTTGGTAGACGCGGATGAAGTTTTCTGCAAAACCACAAGATGTGCATGCAAATGGTGCTTTTTGCAGAACGCGCACGTGGATTTCTACCAAACGACGTGCTAAGCATGCCGATGCTGCTCTTTTTAGCACCCGCGCACGCATTTGTGCGAAAACGCGTTTTAAGCATGCACATGCATCTTTTGGTAGACGCGGATGAAGTTTTCTGCAAAACCACAAGATGTGCATGCAAATAGTGCTTTTGGCAGAACGCGCACGTGGATTTCTACCAAACGACGTGCTAAGCATGCCGATGCTGCTCTTTTTAGCACCCGCGCACGGATTTGTGCGAAAACGCGTTTTAAGCATGCACATGCATCTTTTGGTAGACGCGGATGAAGTTTTCTGCAAAACCACAAGATGTGCATGCAAATGGTGCTTTTTGCAGAACGCGCACGTGGATTTCTACCAAACGACGTGCTAAGCTTGCCGATGCTGCTCTTTTTAGCACCCGCGCACGGATTTGTGCGAAAATGCGTTTTAAGCATGCACATGCATCTTTTGGTAGACGCGGATGAAGTTTTCTGCAAAACCACAAGATGTGCATGCAAATGGTGCTTTTGGCAGAACGCGCACGTGGATTTCTACCAAACGACGTGCTAAGCATGCCGATGCTGCTCTTTTTAGCACCCGCGCACGCATTTGTGCGAAAACGCGTTTTAAGCATGCACATGCATCTTTTGGTAGACGCGGATGAAGTTTTCTGCAAAACCACGAGATGTGCATGCAAATGGTGCTTTTTGCAGAACGCGCACGTGGATTTCTACCAAACGACGTGCTAAGCATGCCGATGCTGCTCTTTTTAGCACCCGCGCACGGATTCGTGCGAAAACGCGTTTTAAGCATGCACATGCATCTTTTGGTAGACGCGGATGAAGTTTTCTGCAAAACCACAAGATGTGCATGCAAATGGTGCTCTTGGCAGAACGCGCACGTGGATTTCTACCAAACGACGTGCTAAGCATGCCGATGCTGCTCTTTTTAGCACCCGCGCACGGATTTGTGCGAAAACGCGTTTTAAGCATGCACATGCATCTTTTGGTAGACGAGATTGAAGTTTTCTGCAAAACCACAAGATGTGCATGCAAATGGTGCTTTTCGCAGAACGCGCACGTGGATTTCTACCAAACAACGTGCTAAGCATGCCGATGCTGCTCTTTTTAGCACCCGCGCACGGATTCGTGCGAAAACGCGTTTTAAGCATGCACATGCATCTTTTGGTAGACGAGATTGAAGTTTTCTGCAAAACCACAAGATGTGCATGCAAATGGTGCTTTTCGCAGAACGCGCACGTGGATTTCTACCAAACAACGTGCTAAGCATGCCGATGCTGCTCTTTTTAGCACCCGCGCACGGATTCGTGCGAAAACGCGTTTTAAGCATGCACATGCATCTTTTGGTAGACGAGATTGAAGTTTTCTGCAAAACCACAAGATGTGCATGCAAATGGTGCTTTTGGCAGAACGCGCACGTGGATTTCTACCAAACGACGTGCTAAGCATGCCGATGCTGCTCTTTTAAGCACCCGCGCACGGATTCGTGCGAAAACGCGTTTTAAGCATGCACATGCATCTTTTGGTAGACGAGATTGAAGTTTTCTGCAAAACCACAAGATGTGCATGCAAATGGTGCTTTTCGCAGAACGCGCACGTGGATTTCTACCAAACAACGTGCTAAGCATGCCGATGCTGCTCTTTTTAGCACCTGCGCACGGATTCGTGCGAAAACGCGTTTTAAGCATGCACATGCATCTTTTGGTAGACGAGATTGAAGTTTTCTGCAAAACCACAAGATATGCATGCAAATGGTGCTTTTCGCAGAACGCCCACGTGGATTTCTACCAAACAACGTGCTAAGCATGCCGATGCTGCTCTTTTTAGCACCCGCGCACGGATTTGTGCGAAAACGCGTTTTAAGCATGCACATGCATCTTTTGGTAGACGAGATTGAAGTTTTCTGCAAAACCACAAGATGTGCATGCAAATGCAAATGGTGCTTTTCGCAGAACGCCCACGTGGATTTCTACCAAACAACGTGCTAAGCATGCCGATGCTGCTCTTTTTAGCACCCGCGCACGGATTCGTGCGAAAACGCGTTTTAAGCATGCACATGCATCTTTTGGTAGACGCGGATGAAGTTTTCTGCAAAACCACAAGATGTGCATGCAAATCGTGCTTTTGGCAGAACGCGCACGTGGATTTCTACCAAACGACGTGCTAAGCATGCCGATGCTGCTCTTTTTAGCACCCGCACACGGATTTGTGCGAAAACGCGTTTTAAGCATGCACATGCATCTTTTGGTAGACGCGATTGAAGTTTTCTGCAAAACCACAAGATGTGCATGCAAATGGTGCTTTTGGCAGAACGCGCACGTGGATTTCTACCAAACGACGTGCTAAGCATGCCGATGCTGCTCTTTTTAGCACCCGCGCACGGATTTGTGCGAAAACGCGTTTTAAGCATGCACATGCATCTTTTGGTAGACGCGGATGAAGTTTTCTGCAAAACCACAAGATGTGCATGCAAATGGTGCTTTTTGCAGAACGCGCACGTGGATTTCTACCAAACGACGTGCTAAGCTTGCCGATGCTGCTCTTTTTAGCACCCGCGCACGGATTTGTGCGAAAATGCGTTTTAAGCATGCACATGCATCTTTTGGTAGACGAGATTGAAGTTTTCTGCAAAACCACAAGATATGCATGCAAATGGTGCTTTTCGCAGAACGCCCACGTGGATTTCTACCAAACAACGTGCTAAGCATGCCGATGCTGCTCTTTTTAGCACCCGCGCACGGATTTGTGCGAAAACGCGTTTTAAGCATGCACATGCATCTTTTGGTAGACGAGATTGAAGTTTTCTGCAAAACCACAAGATGTGCATGCAAATGCAAATGGTGCTTTTCGCAGAACGCCCACGTGGATTTCTACCAAACAACGTGCTAAGCATGCCGATGCTGCTCTTTTTAGCACCAGCGCACGGATTCGTGCGAAAACGCGTTTTAAGCATGCACATGCATCTTTTGGTAGACGCGGATGAAGTTTTCTGCAAAACCACAAGATGTGCATGCAAATCGTGCTTTTGGCAGAACGCGCACGTGGATTTCTACCAAACGACGTGCTAAGCATGCCGATGCTGCTCTTTTTAGCACCCGCACACGGATTTGTGCGAAAACGCGTTTTAAGCATGCACATGCATCTTTTGGTAGACGCGATTGAAGTTTTCTGCAAAACCACAAGATGTGCATGCAAATGGTGCTTTTGGCAGAACGCGCACGTGGATTTCTACCAAACGACGTGCTAAGCATGCCGATGCTGCTCTTTTTAGCACCCGCGCACGCATTTGTGCGAAAACGCGTTTTAAGCATGCACATGCATCTTTTGGTAGACGCGGATGAAGTTTTCTGCAAAACCACAAGATGTGCATGCAAATGGTGCTTTTTGCAGAACGCGCACGTGGATTTCTACCAAACGACGTGCTAAGCATGCCGATGCTGCTCTTTTTAGCACCCGCGCACGCATTTGTGCGAAAACGCGTTTTAAGCATGCACATGCATCTTTTGGTAGACGCGGATGAAGTTTTCTGCAAAACCACAAGATGTGCATGCAAATAGTGCCTTTGGCAGAACGCGCACGTGGATTTCTACCAAACGACGTGCTAAGCATGCCGATGCTGCTCTTTTTAGCACCCGCGCACGGATTTGTGCGAAAACGCGTTTTAAGCATGCACATGCATCTTTTGGTAGACGCGGATGAAGTTTTCTGCAAAACCACAAGATGTGCATGCAAATGGTGCTTTTTGCAGAACGCGCACGTGGATTTCTACCAAACGACGTGCTAAGCATGCCGATGCTGCTCTTTTTAGCACCCGCGCACGCATTTGTGCGAAAACGCGTTTTAAGCATGCACATGCATCTTTTGGTAGACGCGGATGAAGTTTTCTGCAAAACCACGAGATGTGCATGCAAATGGTGCTTTTTGCAGAACGCGCACGTGGATTTCTACCAAACGACGTGCTAAGCATGCCGATGCTGCTCTTTTTAGCACCCGCGCACGGATTTGTGCGAAAACGCGTTTTAAGCATGCACATGCATCTTTTGGTAGACGAGATTGAAGTTTTCTGCAAAACCACAAGATGTGCATGCAAATGCAAATGGTGCTTTTCGCAGAACGCCCACGTGGATTTCTACCAAACAACGTGCTAAGCATGCCGATGCTGCTCTTTTTAGCACCCGCGCACGGATTCGTGCGAAAACGCGTTTTAAGCATGCACATGCATCTTTTGGTAGACGCGGATGAAGTTTTCTGCAAAACCACAAGATGTGCATGCAAATCGTGCTTTTGGCAGAACGCGCACGTGGATTTCTACCAAACGACGTGCTAAGCATGCCGATGCTGCTCTTTTTAGCACCCGCACACGGATTTGTGCGAAAACGCGTTTTAAGCATGCACATGCATCTTTTGGTAGACGCGATTGAAGTTTTCTGCAAAACCACAAGATGTGCATGCAAATGGTGCTTTTCGCAGAACGCGCACGTGGATTTCTACCAAACGACGTGCTAAGCATGCCGATGCTGCTCTTTTTAGCACCCGCGCACGGATTCGTGCGATAACGCGTTTTAAGCATGCACATGCATCTTTTGGTAGACGAGATTGAAGTTTTCTGCAAAACCACAAGATGTGCATGCAAATGGTGCTTTTCGCAGAACGCCCACGTGGATTTCTACCAAACAACGTGCTAAGCATGCCGATGCTGCTCTTTTTAGCACCCGCGCACGGATTTGTGCGAAAACGCGTTTTAAGCATGCACATGCATCTTTTGGTAGACGAGATTGAAGTTTTCTGCAAAACCACAAGATGTGCATGCAAATGGTGCTTTACGCAGAACGCGCACGTGGATTTCTACCAAACAACGTGCTAAGCGTGCCGATGCTGCTCTTTTTAGCACCCGCGCACGGATTCGTGCGAAAACGCGTTTTAAGCATGCACATGCATCTTTTGGTAGACGAGATTGAAGTTTTCTGCAAAACCACAAGATGTGCATGCAAATGGTGCTTTTCGCAGAACGCGCACGTGGATTTCTACCAAACAACGTGCTAAGCATGCCGATGCTGCTCCTTTTAGCACCCGCGCACGGATTCGTGCGAAAACGCGTTTTAAGCATGCACATGCATCTTTTGGTAGACGAGATTGAAGTTTTCTGCAAAACCACAAGATGTGCATGCAAATGGTGCTTTTGGCAGAACGCGCACGTGGATTTCTACCAAACGACGTGCTAAGCGTGCCGATGCTGCTCTTTTTAGCACCCGCGCACGGATTCGTGCGAAAACGCGTTTTAAGCATGCACATGCATCTTTTGGTAGACGAGATTGAAGTTTTCTGCAAAACCACAAGATGTGCATGCAAATGGTGCTTTTGGCAGAGCGCGCACGTGGATTTCTACCAAACGACGTGCTAAGCATGCCGCTGCTGCTCTTTTTAGCACCCGCGCACGGATTTGTGCGAAAACGCGTTTTAAGCATGCACATGCATCTTTTGGTAGACGCGGATGAAGTTTTCTGCAAAACCACAAGATGTGCATGCAAATGGTGCTTTTGGCAGAACGCGCACGTGGATTTCTACCAAACGACGTGCTAAGCATGCCGATGCTGCTCTTTTTAGCACCCGCGCACGGATTTTTGCGAAAACGCGTTTTAAGCATGCACATGCATCTTTTGGTAGACGAGATTGAAGTTTTCTGCAAAACCACAAGATGTGCATGCAAATGGTGCTTTTCGCAGAACGCGCACGTGGATTTCTACCAAACGACGTGCTAAGCATGCCGATGCTGCTCTTTTTAGCACCCGCGCACGGATTCGTGCGATAACGCGTTTTAAGCATGCACATTCATCTTTTGGTAGACGAGATTGAAGTTTTCTGCAAAACCACAAGATGTGCATGCAAATGGTGCTTTTCGCAGAACGCCCACGTGGATTTCTACCAAACAACGTGCTAAGCATGCCGATGCTGCTCTTTTTAGCACCCGCGCACGGATTTGTGCGAAAACGCGTTTTAAGCATGCACATGCATCTTTTGGTAGACGAGATTGAAGTTTTCTGCAAAACCACAAGATGTGCATGCAAATGGTGCTTTTCGCAGAACGCGCACGTGGATTTCTACCAAACAACGTGCTAAGCATGCCGATGCTGCTCCTTTTAGCACCCGCGCACGGATTCGTGCGAAAACGCGTTTTAAGCATGCACATGCATCTTTTGGTAGACGAGATTGAAGTTTTCTGCAAAACCACAAGATGTGCATGCAAATGGTGCTTTTGGCAGAACGCGCACGTGGATTTCTACCAAACGACGTGCTAAGCATGCCGATGCTGCTCTTTTTAGCACCCGCGCACGGATTCGTGCGAAAACGCGTTTTAAGCATGCACATGCATCTTTTGGTAGACGCGGATGAAGTTTTCTGCAAAACCACAAGATGTGCATGCAAATGGTGCTCTTGGCAGAACGCGCACGTGGATTTCTACCAAACGACGTGCTAAGCATGCCGATGCTGCTCTTTTTAGCACCCGCGCACGGATTCGTGCGAAAACGCGTTTTAAGCATGCACATGCATCTTTTGGTAGACGAGATTGAAGTTTTCTGCAAAACCACAAGATGTGCATGCAAATGGTGCTTTTCGCAGAACGCCCACGTGGATTTCTACCAAACAACGTGCTAAGCATGCCGATGCTGCTCTTTTTAGCACCCGCGCACGGATTTGTGCGAAAACGCGTTTTAAGCATGCACATGCATCTTTTGGTAGACGAGATTGAAGTTTTCTGCAAAACCACAAGATGTGCATGCAAATGGTGCTTTTCGCAGAACGCGCACGTGGATTTCTACCAAACGACGTGCTAAGCATGCCGATGCTGCTCTTTTTAGCACCCACGCACGGATTCGTGCGAAAACGCGTTTTAAGCATGCACATGCATCTTTTGGTAGACGAGATTGAAGTTTTCTGCAAAACCACAAGATATGCATGCAAATGGTGCTTTTCGCAGAACGCCCACGTGGATTTCTACCAAACAACGTGCTAAGCATGCCGATGCTGCTCTTTTTAGCACCCGCGCACGGATTTGTGCGAAAACGCGTTTTAAGCATGCACATGCATCTTTTGGTAGACGAGATTGAAGTTTTCTGCAAAACCACAAGATGTGCATGCAAATGCAAATGGTGCTTTTCGCAGAACGCCCACGTGGATTTCTACCAAACAACGTGCTAAGCATGCCGATGCTGCTCTTTTTAGCACCCGCGCACGGATTCGTGCGAAAACGCGTTTTAAGCATGCACATGCATCTTTTGGTAGACGCGGATGAAGTTTTCTGCAAAACCACAAGATGTGCATGCAAATCGTGCTTTTGGCAGAACGCGCACGTGGATTTCTACCAAACGACGTGCTAAGCATGCCGATGCTGCTCTTTTTAGCACCCGCACACGGATTTGTGCGAAAACGCGTTTTAAGCATGCACATGCATCTTTTGGTAGACGCGATTGAAGTTTTCTGCAAAACCACAAGATGTGCATGCAAATGGTGCTTTTCGCAGAACGCGCACGTGGATTTCTACCAAACGACGTGCTAAGCATGCCGATGCTGCTCTTTTTAGCACCCGCGCACGGATTCGTGCGATAACGCGTTTTAAGCATGCACATGCATCTTTTGGTAGACGAGATTGAAGTTTTCTGCAAAACCACAAGATGTGCATGCAAATGGTGCTTTTCGCAGAACGCCCACGTGGATTTCTACCAAACAACGTGCTAAGCATGCCGATGCTGCTCTTTTTAGCACCCGCGCACGGATTTGTGCGAAAACGCGTTTTAAGCATGCACATGCATCTTTTGGTAGACGAGATTGAAGTTTTCTGCAAAACCACAAGATGTGCATGCAAATGGTGCTTTTCGCAGAACGCGCACGTGGATTTCTACCAAACAACGTGCTAAGCATGCCGATGCTGCTCTTTTTAGCACCCGCGCACGTTTTCGTGCGAAAACGCGTTTTAAGCATGCACATGCATCTTTTGGTAGACGAGATTGAAGTTTTCTGCAAAACCACAAGATGTGCAGGCAAATGGTGCTTTTCGCAGAACGCGCACGTGGATTTCTACCAAACAACGTGCTAAGCATGCCGATGCTGCTCCTTTTAGCACCCGCGCACGGATTCGTGCGAAAACGCGTTTTAAGCATGCACATGCATCTTTTGGTAGACGAGATTGAAGTTTTCTGCAAAACCACAAGATGTGCATGCACATGGTGCTTTTGGCAGAACGCGCACGTGGATTTCTACCAAACGACGTGCTAAGCGTGCCGATGCTGCTCTTTTTAGCACCCGCGCACGGATTCGTGCGAAAACGCGTTTTAAGCATGCACATGCATCTTTTGGTAGACGAGATTGAAGTTTTCTGCAAAACCACAAGATGTGCATGCAAATGGTGCTTTTGGCAGAGCGCGCACGTGGATTTCTACCAAACGACGTGCTAAGCTTGCCGATGCTGCTCTTTTTAGCACCCGCGCACGGATTCGTGCGAAAACGCGTTTTAAGCATGCACATGCATCTTTTGGTAGACACGGATGAAGTTCTCTGCAAAACCACAAGATGTGCATGCAAATGGTGCTCTTGGCAGAACGCGCACGTGGATTTCTACCAAACGACGTGCTAAGCATGCCGATGCTGCTCTTTTTAGCACCCGCGCACGGATTCGTGCGAAAACGCGTTTTAAGCATGCACATGCATCTTTTGGTAGACGCGGATGAAGTTTTCTGCAAAACCACAAGATGTGCATGCAAATGGTGCTTTTGGCAGAACGCGCACGTGGATTTCTACCAAACGACGTGCTAAGCATGCCGCTGCTGCTCTTTTTAGCACCCGCGCACGGATTTGTGCGAAAACGCGTTTTAAGCATGCACATGCATCTTTTGGTAGACGCGGATGAAGTTTTCTGCAAAACCACAAGATGTGCATGCAAATGGTGCTTTTGGCAGAACGCGCACGTGGATTTCTACCAAACGACGTGCTAAGCATGCCGATGCTGCTCTTTTTAGCACCCGCGCACGGATTTTTGCGAAAACGCGTTTTAAGCATGCACATGCATCTTTTGGTAGACGAGATTGAAGTTTTCTGCAAAACCACAAGATGTGCATGCAAATGGTGCTTTTCGCAGAACGCGCACGTGGATTTCTACCAAACGACGTGCTAAGCATGCCGATGCTGCTCTTTTTAGCACCCGCGCACGGATTCGTGCGATAACGCGTTTTAAGCATGCACATGCATCTTTTGGTAGACGAGATTGAAGTTTTCTGCAAAACCACAAGATGTGCATGCAAATGGTGCTTTTCGCAGAACGCCCACGTGGATTTCTACCAAACAACGTGCTAAGCATGCCGATGCTGCTCTTTTTAGCACCCGCGCACGGATTTGTGCGAAAACGCGTTTTAAGCATGCACATGCATCTTTTGGTAGACGAGATTGAAGTTTTCTGCAAAACCACAAGATGTGCATGCAAATGGTGCTTTTCGCAGAACGCGCACGTGGATTTCTACCAAACAACGTGCTAAGCATGCCGATGCTGCTCCTTTTAGCACCCGCGCACGGATTCGTGCGAAAACGCGTTTTAAGCATGCACATGCATCTTTTGGTAGACGAGATTGAAGTTTTCTGCAAAACCACAAGATGTGCATGCAAATGGTGCTTTTGGCAGAACGCGCACGTGGATTTCTACCAAACGACGTGCTAAGCATGCCGATGCTGCTCTTTTTAGCACCCGCGCACGGATTCGTGCGAAAACGCGTTTTAAGCATGCACATGCATCTTTTGGTAGACGCGGATGAAGTTTTCTGCAAAACCACAAGATGTGCATGCAAATGGTGCTCTTGGCAGAACGCGCACGTGGATTTCTACCAAACGACGTGCTAAGCATGCCGATGCTGCTCTTTTTAGCACCCGCGCACGGATTCGTGCGAAAACGCGTTTTAAGCATGCACATGCATCTTTTGGTAGACGAGATTGAAGTTTTCTGCAAAACCACAAGATGTGCATGCAAATGGTGCTTTTCGCAGAACGCCCACGTGGATTTCTACCAAACAACGTGCTAAGCATGCCGATGCTGCTCTTTTTAGCCCCCGCGCACGGATTTGTGCGAAAACGCGTTTTAAGCATGCACATGCATCTTTTGGTAGACGAGATTGAAGTTTTCTGCAAAACCACAAGATGTGCATGCAAATGGTGCTTTTCGCAGAACGCGCACGTGGATTTCTACCAAACAACGTGCTAAGCATGCCGATGCTGCTCTTTCTAGCACCCGCGCACGGATTCGTGCGAAAACGCGTTTTAAGCATGCACATGCATCTTTTGGTAGACGAGATTGAAGTTTTCTGCAAAACCACAAGATGTGCATGCAAATGGTGCTTTTCGCAGAACGCGCACGTGGATTTCTACCAAACAACGTGCTAAGCATGCCGATGCTGCTCTTTTTAGCACCCGCGCACGGATTCGTGCGAAAACGCGTTTTAAGCATGCACATGCATCTTTTGGTAGACGCGGATGAAGTTTTCTGCAAAACCACAAGATGTGCATGCAAATGGTGCTCTTGGCAGAACGCGCACGTGGATTTCTACCAAACGACGTGCTAAGCATGCCGATGCTGCTCTTTTTAGCACCCGCGCACGGATTCGTGCGAAAACGCGTTTTAAGCATGCACATGCATCTTTTGGTAGACGAGATTGAAGTTTTCTGCAAAACCACAAGATGTGCATGCAAATGGTGCTTTTCGCAGAACGCCCACGTGGATTTCTACCAAACAACGTGCTAAGCATGCCGATGCTGCTCTTTTTAGCACCCGCGCACGGATTTGTGCGAAAACGCGTTTTAAGCATGCACATGCATCTTTTGGTAGACGAGATTGAAGTTTTCTGCAAAACCACAAGATGTGCATGCAAATGGTGCTTTTCGCAGAACGCGCACGTGGATTTCTACCAAACAACGTGCTCAGCATGCCGATGCTGCTCTTTTTAGCACCCGCGCACGGATTCGTGCGAAAACGCGTTTTAAGCATGCACATGCATCTTTTGGTAGACGAGATTGAAGTTTTCTGCAAAACCACAAGATGTGCATGCAAATGGTGCTTTTGGCAGAACGCGCACGTGGATTTCTACCAAACGACGTGCTAAGTATGCCGATGCTGCTCTTTTTAACACCCGCGCACGGATTCGCGCGAAAACGCGTTTTAAGCATGCACATGCATCTTTTGGTAGACGCGGATGAAGTTTTCTGCAAAACCACAAGATGTGCATGCAAATGGTGCTTTTGGCAGAACGCGCACGTGGATTTCTACCAAACGACGTGCTAAGCATGCCGATGCTGCTCTTTTTAGCACCCGTGCACGGATTCGTGCGAAAATGCGTTTTAAGCATGCACATGCATCTTTTGGTAGACGCGGATGAAGTTTTCTGCAAAACCACAAGATGTGCATGCAAATGGTGCTTTTGGCAGAACGCGCACGTGGATTTCTACCAAACGACGTGCTAAGCATGCCGATGCTGCTCTTTTTAGCACCCGCGCACGGATTCGTGCGAAAACGCGTTTTAAGCATGCACATGCATCTTTTGGTAGACGAGATTGAAGTTTTCTGCAAAACCACAAGATGTGCATGCAAATGGTGCCTTTCGCAGAACGCGCACGTGGATTTCTACCAAAGAACGTGCTAAGCATGCCGATGCTGCTCTTTTTAGCACCCGCGCACGGATTCGTGCGAAAACGCGTTTTAAGCATGCACATGCATCTTTTGGTAGACGCGGATGAAGTTTTCTGCAAAACCACAAGATGTGCATGCAAATAGTGCTTTTGGCAGAACGCGCACGTGGATTTCTACCAAACGACGTGCTAAGCATGCCGATGCTGCTCTTTTTAGCACCCGCGCACGGATTTGTGCGAAAACGCGTTTTAAGCATGCACATGCATCTTTTGGTAGACGCGGATGAAGTTTTCTGCAAAACCACAAGATGTGCATGCAAATGGTGCTTTTTGCAGAACGCGCACGTGGATTTCTACCAAACGACGTGCTAAGCTTGCCGATGCTGCTCTTTTTAGCACCCGCGCACGGATTTGTGCGAAAATGCGTTTTAAGCATGCACATGCATCTTTTGGTAGACGCGGATGAAGTTTTCTGCAAAACCACAAGATGTGCATGCAAATGGTGCTTTTGGCAGAACGCGCACGTGGATTTCTACCAAACGACGTGCTAAGCATGCCGATGCTGCTCTTTTTAGCACCCGCGCACGCATTTGTGCGAAAACGCGTTTTAAGCATGCACATGCATCTTTTGGTAGACGCGGATGAAGTTTTCTGCAAAACCACAAGATGTGCATGCAAATGGTGCTTTTTGCAGAACGCGCACGTGGATTTCTACCAAACGACGTGCTAAGCATGCCGATGCTGCTCTTTTTAGCACCCGCGCACGGATTCGTGCGAAAACGCGTTTTAAGCATGCACATGCATCTTTTGGTAGACGCGGATGAAGTTTTCTGCAAAACCACAAGATGTGCATGCAAATGGTGCTCTTGGCAGAACGCGCACGTGGATTTCTTCCAAACGACGTGCTAAGCATGCCGATGCTGCTCTTTTTAGCACCCGCGCACGGATTTGTGCGAAAACGCGTTTTAAGCATGCACATGCATCTTTTGGTAGACGAGATTGAAGTTTTCTGCAAAACCACAAGATGTGCATGCAAATGGTGCTTTTCGCAGAACGCGCACGTGGATTTCTACCAAACAACGTGCTAAGCATGCCGATGCTGCTCTTTTTAGCACCCGCGCACGGATTCGTGCGAAAACGCGTTTTAAGCATGCACATGCATCTTTTGGTAGACGAGATTGAAGTTTTCTGCAAAACCACAAGATGTTCATGCAAATGGTGCTTTTCGCAGAACGCGCACGTGGATTTCTACCAAACAACGTGCTAAGCATGCCGATGCTGCTCTTTTTAGCACCCGCGCACGGATTCGTGCGAAAACGCGTTTTAAGCATGCACATGCATCTTTTGGTAGACGAGATTGAAGTTTTCTGCAAAACCACAAGATGTGCATGCAAATGGTGCTTTTCGCAGAACGCGCACGTGGATTTCTACCAAACAACGTGCTAAGCATGCCGATGCTGCTCTTTTTAGCACCCGCGCACGGATTCGTGCGAAAACGCGTTTTAAGCATGCACATGCATCTTTTGGTAGACGAGATTGAAGTTTTCTGCAAAACCACAAGATGTGCATGCAAATGGTGCTTTTCGCAGAACGCGCACGTGGATTTCTACCAAACAACGTGCTAAGCATGCCGATGCTGCTCTTTTTAGCACCTGCGCACGGATTCGTGCGAAAACGCGTTTTAAGCATGCACATGCATCTTTTGGTAGACGCGGATGAAGTTTTCTGCAAAACCACAAGATGTGCATGCAAATGGTGCTTTTGGCAGAACGCGCACGTGGATTTCTACCAAACGACGTGCTAAGCATGCCGATGCTGCTCTTTTAAGCACCCGCGCACGGATTCGTGCGAAAACGCGTTTTAAGCATGCACATGCATCTTTTGGTAGACGCGGATGAAGTTTTCTGCAAAACCACAAGATGTGCATGCAAATGGTGCTCTTGGCAGAACGCGCACGTGGATTTCTACCAAACGACGTGCTAAGCATGCCGATGCTGCTCTTTTTAGCACCCACGCACGGATTCGTGCGAAAACGCGTTTTAAGCATGCACATGCATCTTTTGGTAGACGAGATTGAAGTTTTCTGCAAAACCACAAGATATGCATGCAAATGGTGCTTTTCGCAGAACGCCCACGTGGATTTCTACCAAACAACGTGCTAAGCATGCCGATGCTGCTCTTTTTAGCACCCGCGCACGGATTTGTGCGAAAACGCGTTTTAAGCATGCACATGCATCTTTTGGTAGACGAGATTGAAGTTTTCTGCAAAACCACAAGATGTGCATGCAAATGCAAATGGTGCTTTTCGCAGAACGCCCACGTGGATTTCTACCAAACAACGTGCTAAGCATGCCGATACTGCTCTTTTTAGCACCCGCGCACGGATTCGTGCGAAAACGCGTTTTAAGCATGCACATGCATCTTTTGGTAGACGCGGATGAAGTTTTCTGCAAAACCACAAGATGTGCATGCAAATCGTGCTTTTGGCAGAACGCGCACGTGGATTTCTACCAAACGACGTGCTAAGCATGCCGATGCTGCTCTTTTTAGCACCCGCGCACGGATTCGTGCGATAACGCGTTTTAAGCATGCACATGCATCTTTTGGTAGACGAGATTGAAGTTTTTTGCAAAACCACAAGATGTGCATGCAAATGGTGCTTTTCGCAGAACGCCCACGTGGATTTCTACCAAACAACGTGCTAAGCATGCCGATGCTGCTCTTTTTAGCACCCGCGCACGGATTTGTGCGAAAACGCGTTTTAAGCATGCACATGCATCTTTTGGTAGACGAGATTGAAGTTTTCTGCAAAACCACAAGATGTGCATGCAAATGGTGCTTTTCGCAGAACGCGCACGTGGATTTCTACCAAACAACGTGCTAAGCATGCCGATGCTGCTCTTTTTAGCACCCGCGCACGGGTTCGTGCGAAAACGCGTTTTAAGCATGCACATGCATCTTTTGGTAGACGAGATTGAAGTTTTCTGCAAAACCACAAGATGTGCATGCAAATGGTGCTTTTCGCAGAACGCGCACGTGGATTTCTACCAAACAACGTGCTAAGCATGCCGATGCTGCTCCTTTTAGCACCCGCGCACGGATTCGTGCGAAAACGCGTTTTAAGCATGCACATGCATCTTTTGGTAGACGAGATTGAAGTTTTCTGCAAAACCACAAGATGTGCATGCAAATGGTGCTTTTGGCAGAACGCGCACGTGGATTTCTACCAAACGACGTGCTAAGCATGCCGATGCTGCTCTTTTTAGCACCCGCGCACGGATTCGTGCGAAAACGCGTTTTAAGCATGCACATGCATCTTTTGGTAGACGCGGATGAAGTTTTCTGCAAAACCACAAGATGTGCATGCAAATGGTGCTCTTGGCAGAACGCGCACGTGGATTTCTACCAAACGACGTGCTAAGCATGCCGATGCTGCTCTTTTTAGCACCCGCGCACGGATTCGTGCGAAAACGCGTTTTAAGCATGCACATGCATCTTTTGGTAGACGAGATTGAAGTTTTCTGCAAAACCACAAGATGTGCATGCAAATGGTGCTTTTCGCAGAACGCCCACGTGGATTTCTACCAAACAACGTGCTAAGCATGCCGATGCTGCTCTTTTTAGCACCCGCGCACGGATTTGTGCGAAAACGCGTTTTAAGCATGCACATGCATCTTTTGGTAGACGAGATTGAAGTTTTCTGCAAAACCACAACATGTGCATGCAAATGGTGCTTTTGGCAGAACGCGCACGTGGATTTCTACCAAACGACGTGCTAAGCATGCCGATGCTGCTCTTTTTAGCACCCGCGCACGGATTCGTGCGAAAACGCGTTTTAAGCATGCACATGCATCTTTTGGTAGACGCGGATGAAGTTTTCTGCAAAACCACAAGATGTGCATGCAAATGGTGCTCTTGGCAGAACGCGCACGTGGATTTCTACCAAACGACGTGCTAAGCATGCCGATGCTGCTCTTTTTAGCACCCGCGCACGGATTCGTGCGAAAACGCGTTTTAAGCATGCACATGCATCTTTTGGTAGACGAGATTGAAGTTTTCTGCAAAACCACAAGATGTGCATGCAAATGGTGCTTTTCGCAGAACGCCCACGTGGATTTCTACCAAACAACGTGCTAAGCATGCCGATGCTGCTCTTTTTAGCACCCGCGCACGGATTTGTGCGAAAACGCGTTTTAAGCATGCACATGCATCTTTTGGTAGACGAGATTGAAGTTTTCTGCAAAACCACAAGATGTGCATGCAAATGGTGCTTTTCGCAGAACGCGCACGTGGATTTCTACCAAACAACGTGCTCAGCATGCCGATGCTGCTCTTTTTAGCACCCGCGCACGGATTCGTGCGAAAACGCGTTTTAAGCATGCACATGCATCTTTTGGTAGACGAGATTGAAGTTTTCTGCAAAACCACAAGATGTGCATGCAAATGGTGCTTTTGGCAGAACGCGCACGTGGATTTCTACCAAACGACGTGCTAAGTATGCCGATGCTGCTCTTTTTAACACCCGCGCACGGATTCGCGCGAAAACGCGTTTTAAGCATGCACATGCATCTTTTGGTAGACGCGGATGAAGTTTTCTGCAAAACCACAAGATGTGCATGCAAATGGTGCTTTTGGCAGAACGCGCACGTGGATTTCTACCAAACGACGTGCTAAGCATGCCGATGCTGCTCTTTTTAGCACCCGTGCACGGATTCGTGCGAAAACGCGTTTTAAGCATGCACATGCATCTTTTGGTAGACGAGATTGAAGTTTTCTGCAAAACCACAAGATGTGCATGCAAATGGTGCCTTTCGCAGAACGCGCACGTGGATTTCTACCAAACAACGTGCTAAGCATGCCGATGCTGCTCTTTTTAGCACCCGCGCACGGATTCGTGCGAAAACGCGTTTTAAGCATGCACATGCATCTTTTGGTAGACGCGGATGAAGTTTTCTGCAAAACCACAAGATGTGCATGCAAATGGTGCTTCTGGCAGAACGCGCACGTGGATTTCTACCAAACGACGTGCTAAGCATGCCGATGCTGCTCTTTTTAGCACCCGCGCACGGATTCGTGCGAAAACGCGTTTTAAGCATGCACATGCATCTTTTGGTAGACGCGGATGAAGTTTTCTGCAAAACCACAAGATGTGCATGCAAATGGTGCTCTTGGCAGAACGCGCACGTGGATTTCTACCAAACGACGTGCTAAGCATGCCGATGCTGCTCTTTTTAGCACCCGCGCACGGATTTGTGCGAAAACGCGTTTTAAGCATGCATATGCATCTTTTGGTAGACGAGATTGAAGTTTTCTGCAAAACCACAAGATGTGCATGCAAATGGTGCTTTTCGCAGAACGCGCACGTGGATTTCTACCAAACAACGTGCTAAGCATGCCGATGCTGCTCTTTTTAGCACCCGCGCACGGATTTGTGCGAAAACGCGTTTTAAGCATGCACATGCATCTTTTGGTAGACGAGATTGAAGTTTTCTGCAAAACCACAAGATGTGCATGCAAATGGTGCTTTTCGCAGAACGCGCACGTGGATTTCTACCAAACAACGTGCTAAGCATGCCGATCCTGCTCTTTTTAGCACCCGCGCACGGATTCGTGCGAAAACGCGTTTTAAGCATGCACATGCATCTTTTGGTAGACGAGATTGAAGTTTTCTGCAAAACCACAAGATGTGCATGCAAATGGTGCTTTTCGCAGAACGCGCACATGGATTTCTACCAAACAACGGGCTAAGCATGCCGATGCTGCTCTTTTTAGCACCCGCGCACGGATTCGTGCGAAAACGCGTTTTAAGCATGCACATGCATCTTTTGGTAGACGAGATTGAAGTTTTCTGCAAAACCACAAGATGTGCATGCAAATGGTGCCTTTCGCAGAACGCGCACGTGGATTTCTACCAAACAACGTGCTAAGCATGCCGATGCTGCAATTTTAGCACCCGCGCACGGATTCGTGCGAAAACGCGTTTTAAGCATGCACATGCATCTTTTGGTAGACGAGATTGAAGTTTTCTGCAAAACCACAAGATGTGCATGCAAATGGTGCTTTTCGCAGAACGCCCACGTGGATTTCTACCAAACAACGTGCTAAGCATGCCGATGCTGCTCTTTTTAGCACCCGCGCACGGATTCGTGCGAAAACGCGTTTTAAGCATGCACATGCATCTTTTGGTAGACGCGGATGAAGTTTTCTGCAAAACCACAAGATGTGCATGCAAATGGTGCTTTTGGCAGAACGCGCACGTGGATTTCTACCAAACGACGTGCTAAGCATGCCGATGCTGCTCTTTTTAGCACCCGCGCACGGATTTGTGCGAAAACGCGTTTTAAGCATGCACATGCATCTTTTGGTAGACGCGGATGAAGTTTTCTGCAAAACCACAAGATGTGCATGCAAATGGTGCTTTTGGCAGAACGCGCACGTGGATTTCTACCAAACGACGTGCTAAGCATGCCGATGCTGCTCTTTTTAGCACCCGCGCACGGATTTGTGCGAAAACGCGTTTTAAGCATGCACATGCATCTTTTGGTAGACGAGATTGAAGTTTTCTGCAAAACCACAAGATGTGCATGCAAATGGTGCTTTTCGCAGAACGCGCACGTGGATTTCTACCAAACGACGTGCTAAGCATGCCGATGCTGCTCTTTTTAGCACCCGCGCACGGATTCGTGCGATAACGCGTTTTAAGCATGCACATGCATCTTTTGGTAGACGAGATTGAAGTTTTCTGCAAAACCACAAGATGTGCATGCAAATGGTGCTTTTCGCAGAACGCCCACGTAGATTTCTACCAAACAACGTGCTAAGCATGCCGATGCTGCTCTTTTTAGCACCCGCGCACGGATTTGTGCGAAAACGCGTTTTAAGCATGCACATGCATCTTTTGGTAGACGAGATTGAAGTTTTCTGCAAAACCACAAGATGTGCATGCAAATGGTGCTTTTCGCAGAACGCGCACGTGGATTTCTACCAAACAACGTGCTAAGCATGCCGATGCTGCTCTTTTTAGCACCCGCGCACGGATTCGTGCGAAAACGCGTTTTAAGCATGCACATGCATCTTTTGGTAGACGAGATTGAAGTTTTCTGCAAAACCACAAGATGTGCATGCTAATGGTGCTTTTCGCAGAACGCGCACGTGGATTTCTACCAAACAACGTGCTAAGCATGCCGATGCTGCTCCTTTTAGCACCCGCGCACGGATTCGTGCGAAAACGCGTTTTAAGCATGCACATGCATCTTTTGGTAGACGAGATTGAAGTTTTCTGCAAAACCACAAGATGTGCATGCAAATGGTGCTTTTGGCAGAACGCGCACGTGGATTTCTACCAAACGACGTGCTAAGCATGCCGATGCTGCTCTTTTTAGCACCCGCGCACGGATTCGTGCGAAAACGCGTTTTAAGCATGCACATGCATCTTTTGGTAGACGCGGATGAAGTTTTCTGCAAAACCACAAGATGTGCATGCAAATGGTGCTCTTGGCAGAACGCGCACGTGGATTTCTACCAAACGACGTGCTAAGCATGCCGATGCTGCTCTTTTTAGCACCCGCGCACGGATTCGTGCGAAAACGCATTTTAAGCATGCACATGCATCTTTTGGTAGACGAGATTGAAGTTTTCTGCAAAACCACAAGATGTGCATGCAAATGGTGCTTTTCGCAGAACGCCCACGTGGATTTCTACCAAACAACGTGCTAAGCATGCCGATGCTGCTCTTTTTAGCACCCGCGCACGGATTTGTGCGAAAACGCGTTTTAAGCATGCACATGCATCTTTTGGTAGACGAGATTGAAGTTTTCTGCAAAACCACAAGATGTGCATGCAAATGGTGCTTTTCGCAGAACGCGCACGTGGATTTCTACCAAACAACGTGCTAAGCATGCCGATGCTGCTCTTTCTAGCACCCGCGCACGGATTCGTGCGAAAACGCGTTTTAAGCATGCACATGCATCTTTTGGTAGACGAGATTGAAGTTTTCTGCAAAACCACAAGATGTGCATGCAAATGGTGCTTTTCGCAGAACGCGCACGTGGATTTCTACCAAACAACGTGCTAAGCATGCCGATGCTGCTCTTTTTAGCACCCGCGCACGGATTCGTGCGAAAACGCGTTTTAAGCATGCACATGCATCTTTTGGTAGACGAGATTGAAGTTTTCTGCAAAACCACAAGATGTGCATGCAAATGGTGCTTTTCGCAGAACGCGCACGTGGATTACTACCAAACAACGTGCTAAGCATGCCGATGCTGCTCTTTTTAGCACCCGCGCACGGATTCGTGCGAAAACGCGTTTTAAGCATGCACATGCATCTTTTGGTAGACGAGATTGAAGTTTTCTGCAAAACCACAAGATGTGCATGCAAATGGTGCCTTTCGCAGAACGCGCACGTGGATTTCTACCAAACAACGTGCTAAGCATGCCGATGCTGCTCTTTTTAGCACCCGCTCACGGATTCGTGCGAAAACGCGTTTTAAGCATGCACATGCATCTTTTGGTAGACGAGATTGAAGTTTTCTGCAAAACCACAAGATGTGCATGCAAATGGTGCTTTTCGCAGAACGCGCACGTGGATTTCTACCAAACGACGTGCTAAGCATGCCGATGCTGCTCTTTTTAGCACCCGCGCACGCATTTGTGCGAAAACGCGTTTTAAACATGCACATGCATCTTTTGGTAGACGCGGATGAAGTTTTCTGCAAAACCACAAGATGTGCATGCAAATGGTGCTTTTTGCAGAACGCGCACGTGGATTTCTACCAAACGACGTGCTAAGCATGCCGATGCTGCTCTTTTTAGCACCCGCGCACGCATTTGTGCGAAAACGCGTTTTAAGCATGCACATGCATCTTTTGGTAGACGCGGATGAAGTTTTCTGCAAAACCACAAGATGTGCATGCAAATGGTGCTTTTTGCAGAACGCGCACGTGGATTTCTACCAAACGACGTGCTAAGAATGCCGATGCTTCTCTTTTTAGCACCCGCGCACGCATTTGTGCGAAAACGCGTTTTAAGCATGCACATGCATCTTTTGGTAGACGCGGATGAAGTTTTCTGCAAAACCACAAGATGTGCATGCAAATGGTGCTTTTTGCAGAACGCGCACGTGGATTTCTACCAAACGACGTGCTAAGCATGCCGATGCTGCTCTTTTTAGCACCCGCGCACGGATTTGTGCGAAAACGCGTTTTAAGCATGCACATGCATCTTTTGGTAGACGCGGATGAAGTTTTCTGCAAAACCACAAGATGTGCATGCAAATGGTGCTTTTTGCAGAACGCGCACGTGGATTTCTACCAAACGACGTGCTAAGCATGCCGATGCTGCTCTTTTTAGCACCCGCGCACGGATTTGTGCGAAAACGCGTTTTAAGCATGCACATGCATCTTTTGGTAGACGAGATTGAAGTTTTCTGCAAAACCACAAGATGTGCATGCAAATGGTGCTTTTCGCAGAACGCGCACGTGGATTTCTACCAAACAACGTGCTAAGCATGCCGATGCTGCTCTTTCTAGCACCCGCGCACGGATTCGTGCGAAAACGCGTTTTAAGCATGCACATGCATCTTTTGGTAGACGAGATTGAAGTTTTCTGCAAAACCACAAGATGTGCATGCAAATGGTGCTTTTCGCAGAACGCGCACGTGGATTTCTACCAAACAACGTGCTAAGCATGCCGATGCTGCTCTTTTTAGCACCCGCGCACGGATTCGTGCGAAAACGCGTTTTAAGCATGCACATGCATCTTTTGGTAGACGAGATTGAAGTTTTCTGCAAAACCACAAGATGTGCATGCAAATGGTGCTTTTCGCAGAACGCGCACGTGGATTTCTACCAAACAACGTGCTAAGCATGCCGATGCTGCTCTTTTTAGCACCCGCGCACGGATTCATGCGAAAACGCGTTTTAAGCATGCACATGCATCTTTTGGTAGACGAGATTGAAGTTTTCTGCAAAACCACAAGATGTGCATGCAAATGGTGCCTTTCGCAGAACGCGCACGTGGATTTCTACCAAACAACGTGCTAAGCATGCCGATGCTGCTCTTTTTAGCACCCGCTCACGGATTCGTGCGAAAACGCGTTTTAAGCATGCACATGCATCTTTTGGTAGACGAGATTGAAGTTTTCTGCAAAACCACAAGATGTGCATGCAAATGGTGCTTTTCGCAGAACGCGCACGTGGATTTCTACCAAACGACGTGCTAAGCATGCCGATGCTGCTCTTTTTAGCACCCGCGCACGCAT
The DNA here is from genome assembly GCF_023375885.2 of Dermacentor andersoni. Lineage (NCBI taxonomy): Eukaryota > Metazoa > Arthropoda > Arachnida > Ixodida > Ixodidae > Dermacentor > Dermacentor andersoni. Next base: position 67,666 of record NW_027315007.1, read on the forward strand.
TTGTGCGAAAACGCGTTTTAAACATGCACATGCATCTTTTGGTAGACGCGGATGAAGTTTTCTGCAAAACCACAAGATGTGCATGCAAATGGTGCTTTTTGCAGAACGCGCACGTGGATTTCTACCAAACGACGTGCTAAGCATGCCGATGCTGCTCTTTTTAGCACCCGCGCACGCATTTGTGCGAAAACGCGTTTTAAGCATGCACATGCATCTTTTGGTAGACGCGGATGAAGTTTTCTGCAAAACCACAAGATGTGCATGCAAATGGTGCTTTTTGCAGAACGCGCACGTGGATTTCTACCAAACGACGTGCTAAGAATGCCGATGCTTCTCTTTTTAGCACCCGCGCACGCATTTGTGCGAAAACGCGTTTTAAGCATGCACATGCATCTTTTGGTAGACGCGGATGAAGTTTTCTGCAAAACCACAAGATGTGCATGCAAATGGTGCTTTTTGCAGAACGCGCACGTGGATTTCTACCAAACGACGTGCTAAGCATGCCGATGCTGCTCTTTTTAGCACCCGCGCACGGATTTGTGCGAAAACGCGTTTTAAGCATGCACATGCATCTTTTGGTAGACGCGGATGAAGTTTTCTGCAAAACCACAAGATGTGCATGCAAATGGTGCTTTTTGCAGAACGCGCACGTGGATTTCTACCAAACGACGTGCTAAGCATGCCGATGCTGCTCTTTTTAGCACCCGCGCACGCATTTGTGCGAAAACGCGTTTTAAACATGCACATGCATCTTTTGGTAGACGCGGATGAAGTTTTCTGCAAAACCACAAGATGTGCATGCAAATGGTGCTTTTTGCAGAACGCGCACGTGGATTTCTACCAAACGACGTGCTAAGCATGCCGATGCTGCTCTTTTTAGCACCCGCGCACGGATTTGTGCGAAAACGCGTTTTAAGCATGCACATGCATCTTTTGGTAGGCGCGGATGAAGTTTTCTGCAAAACCACAAGATGTGCATGCAAATGGTGCTTTTGGCAGAACGCGCACGTGGATTTCTACCAAACGACGTGCTAAGCATGCCGATGCTGCTCTTTTTAGCACCCGCGCACGCATTTGTGCGAAAACGCGTTTTAAGCATGCACATGCATCTTTTGGTAGACGCGGATGAAGTTTTCTGCAAAACCACAAGATGTGCATGCAAATGGTGCTTTTTGCAGAACGCGCACGTGGATTTCTACCAAACGACGTGCTAGGCATGCCGATGCTGCTATTTTTAGCACCCGCGCACGCATTTGTGCGAAAACGCGTTTTAAGCATGCACATGCATCTTTTGGTAGACGCGGATGAAGTTTTCTGCAAAACCACAAGATGTGCATGCAAATGGTGCTTTTTGCAGAACGCGCACGTGGATTTCTACCAAACGACGTGCTAAGCATGCCGATGCTGCTCTTTTTAGCACCCGCGCACGGATTTGTGCGAAAACGCGTTTTAAGCATGCACATGCATCTTTTGGTAGACGCGGATGAAGTTTTCTGCAAAACCACAAGATGTGCATGCAAATGGTGCTTTTGGCAGAACGCGCACGTGGATTTCTACCAAACGACGTGCTAAGCATGCCGATGCTGCTCTTTTTAGCACCCGCGCACGCATTTGTGAGAAAACGCGTTTTAAGCATGCACATGCATCTTTTGGTAGAAACCGGATGAAGTTTTCTGCAAAACCACAACATGTGCATGCAAATGGTGCTTTTTGCAGAACGCGCACGTGGATTTCTACCAAACGACGTGCTAAGAATGCCGATGCTGCTCTTTTTAGCACCCGCGCACGCATTTGTGCGAAAACGCGTTTTAAGCATGCACATGCATCTTTTGGTAGACGCGGATGAAGTTTTCTGCAAAACCACAAGATGTGCATGCAAATGGTGCTTTTTGCAGAACGCGCACGTGGATTTCTACCAAACGACGTGCTAAGCATGCCGATGCTGCTCTTTTTAGCACCCGCGCACGGATTTTGTGCGAAAACGCGTTTTAAGCATGCACATGCATCTTTTGGTAGACGCGGATGAAGTTTTCTGCAAAACCACAAGATGTGCATGCAAATGGTGCTTTTGGCAGAACGCGCACGTGGATTTCTACCAAACGACGTGCTAAGCATGCCGATGCTGCTCTTTTAGCACCCGCGCACGCATTTGTGCGAAAACGCGTTTTAAGCATGCACATGCATCTTTTGGTAGACGCGGATGAAGTTTTCTGCAAAACCACAAGATGTGCATGCAAATGGTGCTTTTTGCAGAACGCGCACGTGGATTTCTACCAAACGACGTGCTAAGCTTGCCGATGCTGCTCTTTTTAGCACCCGCGCACGGATTTGTGCGAAAATGCGTTTTAAGCATGCACATGCATCTTTTGGTAGACGCGGATGAAGTTTTCTGCAAAACCACAAGATGTGCATGCAAATGGTGCTTTTGGCAGAACGCGCACGTGGATTTCTACCAAACGACGTGCTAAGCATGCCGATGCTGCTCTTTTTAGCACCCGCGCACGCATTTGTGCGGAAAACGCGTTTTAAGCATGCACATGCATCTTTGGTAGACGCGGATGAAGTTTTCTGCAAAACCACAAGATGTGCATGCAAATGGTGCTTTTTGCAGAACGCGCACGTGGATTTCTACCAAACGACGTGCTAAGCATGCCGATGCTGCTCTTTTTAGCACCCGCGCACGCATTTGTGCGAAAACGCGTTTTAAACATGCACATGCATCTTTTGGTAGACGCGGATGAAGTTTTCTGCAAAACCACAAGATGTGCATGCAAATGGTGCTTTTTGCAGAACGCGCACGTGGATTTCTACCAAATGACGTGCTAAGCATGCCAATGCTGCTCTTTTTAGCACCCGCGCACGCATTTGTGCGAAAACGCGTTTTAAGCATGCACATGCATCTTTTGGTAGACGAGATTAAAGTTTTCTGCAAAACCACAAGATGTGCATGCAAATGGTGCCTTTCGCAGAACGCGCACGTGGATTTCTATCAAACAACGTGCTAAGCATGCCGATGCTGCTCTTTTTAGCACCCGCGCACGGATTCGTGCGAAAACGCGTTTTAAGCATGCACATGCATCTTTTGGTAGACGCGGATGAAGTTTTCTGCAAAACCACAAGATGTGCATGCAAATGGTGCTTCTGGCAGAACGCGCACGTGGATTTCTACCAAACGACGTGCTAAGCATGCCGATGCTGCTCTTTTTAGCACCCGCGCACGGATTCGTGCGAAAACGCGTTTTAAGCATGCACATGCATCTTTTGGTAGACGCGGATGAAGTTTTCTGCAAAACCACAAGATGTGCATGCAAATGGTGCTCTTGGCAGAACGCGCACGTGGATTTCTACCAAACGACGTGCTAAGCATGCCGATGCTGCTCTTTTTAGCACCCGCGCACGGATTTGTGCGAAAACGCGTTTTAAGCATGCACATGCATCTTTTGGTAGACGCGGAGTTTTCTGCAAAACCACAAGATGTGCATGCAAATGGTGCTTTTGGCAGAACGCGCACGTGGATTTCTACCAAACGACGTGCTAAGCATGCCGATGCTGCTCTTTTTAGCACCCGCGCACGGATTCGTGCGAAAACGCGTTTTAAGCATGCACATGCATCTTTTGGTAGACGCGAATGAAGTTTTCTGCAAAACCACAAGATGTGCATGCAAATGGTGCTCTTGGCAGAACGCGCACGTGGATTTCTACCAAACGACGTGCTAAGCATGCCGATGCTGCTCTTTTTAGCACCCGCGCACGGATTTGTGCGAAAACGCGTTTTAAGCATGCACATGCATCTTTTGGTAGACGAGATTGAAGTTTTCTGCCAAACCACAAGATGTGCATGCAAATGGTGCTTTTCGCAGAACGCGCACGTGGATTTCTACCAAACAACGTGCTAAGCATGCCGATGCTGCTCTTTTAGCACCCGCGCACGGATTCGTGCGAAAACGCGTTTTAAGCATGCACATGCATCTTTTGGTAGACGAGATTGAAGTTTTCTGCAAAACCACAAGATGTGCATGCAAATGGTGCTTTTCGCAGAACGCGCACATGGATTTCTACCAAACAACGGGCTAAGCATGCCGATGCTGCTCTTTTTAGCACCCGCGCACGGATTCGTGCGAAAACGCGTTTTAAGCATGCACATGCATCTTTTGGTAGACGAGATTGATGTTTTCTGCAAAACCACAAGATGTGCATGCAAATGGTGCCTTTCGCAGAACGCGCACGTGGATTTCTACCAAACAACGTGCTAAGCATGCCGATGCTGCTCTTTTTAGCACCCGCGCACGGATTCGTGCGAAAACGCGTTTTAAGCATGCACATGCATCTTTTGGTAGACGAGATTGAAGTTTTCTGCAAAACCACAAGATGTGCATGCAAATGGTGCTTTTCGCAGAACGCCCACGTGGATTTCTACCAAACAACGTGCTAAGCATGCCGATGCTGCTCTTTTTAGCACCCGCGCACGGATTCGTGCGAAAACGCGTTTTAAGCATGCACATGCATCTTTTGGTAGACGCGGATGAAGTTTTCTGCAAAACCACAAGATGTGCATGCAAATGGTGCTTTGGCAGAACGCGCACGTGGATTTCTACCAAACGACGTGCTAAGCATGCCGATGCTGCTCTTTTTAGCACCCGCGCACGGATTTGTGCGAAAACGCGTTTTAAGCATGCACATGCATCTTTTGGTAGACGCGGATGAAGTTTTCTGCAAAACCACAAGATGTGCATGCAAATGGTGCTTTTGGCAGAACGCGCACGTGGATTTCTACCAAACGACGTGCTAAGCATGCCGATGCTGCTCTTTTTAGCACCCGCGCACGGATTTGTGCGAAAACGCGTTTTAAGCATGCACATGCATCTTTTGGTAGACGAGATTGAAGTTTTCTGCAAAACCACAAGATGTGCATGCAAATGGTGCTTTTCGCAGAACGCGCACGTGGATTTCTACCAAACGACGTGCTAAGCATGCCGATGCTGCTCTTTTTAGCACCCGCGCACGGATTCGTGCGATAACGCGTTTTAAGCATGCACATGCATCTTTTGGTAGACGAGATTGAAGTTTTCTGCAAAACCACAAGATGTGCATGCAAATGGTGCTTTTCGCAGAACGCCCACGTGGATTTCTACCAAACAACGTGCTAAGCATGCCGATGCTGCTCTTTTTAGCACCCGCGCACGGATTTGTGCGAAAACGCGTTTTAAGCATGCACATGCATCTTTTGGTAGACGAGATTGAAGTTTTCTGCAAAACCACAAGATGTGCATGCAAATGGTGCTTTTCGCAGAACGCGCACGTGGATTTCTACCAAACAACGTGCTAAGCATGCCGATGCTGCTCTTTTTAGCACCCGCGCACGGATTCGTGCGAAAACGCGTTTTAAGCATGCACATGCATCTTTTGGTAGACGAGATTGAAGTTTTCTGCAAAACCACAAGATGTGCATGCAAATGGTGCTTTTCGCAGAACGCGCACGTGGATTTCTACCAAACAACGTGCTAAGCATGCCGATGCTGCTCCTTTTAGCACCCGCGCACGGATTCGTGCGAAAACGCGTTTTAAGCATGCACATGCATCTTTTGGTAGACGAGATTGAAGTTTTCTGCAAAACCACAAGATGTGCATGCAAATGGTGCTTTTGGCAGAACGCGCACGTGGATTTCTACCAAACGACGTGCTAAGCATGCCGATGCTGCTCTTTTTAGCACCCGCGCACGGATTCGTGCGAAAACGCGTTTTTAAGCATGCACATGCATCTTTTGGTAGACGCGGATGAAGTTTTCTGCAAAACCACAAGATGTGCATGCAAATGGTGCTCTTGGCAGAACGCGCACGTGGATTTCTACCAAACGACGTGCTAAGCATGCCGATGCTGCTCTTTTTAGCACCCGCGCACGGATTCGTGCGAAAACGCGTTTTAAGCATGCACATGCATCTTTTGGTAGACGAGATTGAAGTTTTCTGCAAAACCACAAGATGTGCATGCAAATGGTGCTTTTCGCAGAACGCCCACGTGGATTTCTACCAAACAACGTGCTAAGCATGCCGATGCTGCTCTTTTTAGCACCCGCGCACGGATTTGTGCGAAAACGCGTTTTAAGCATGCACATGCATCTTTTGGTAGACGAGATTGAAGTTTTCTGCAAAACCACAAGATGTGCATACAAATGGTGCTTTTCGCAGAACGCGCACGTGGATTTCTACCAAACAACGTGCTAAGCATGCCGATGCTGCTCTTTCTAGCACCCGCGCACGGATTCGTGCGAAAACGCGTTTTAAGCATGCACATGCATCTTTTGGTAGACGAGATTGAAGTTTTCTGCAAAACCACAAGATGTGCATGCAAATGGTGCTTTTCGCAGAACGCGCACGTGGATTTCTACCAAACAACGTGCTAAGCATGCCGATGCTGCTCTTTTTAGCACCCGCGCACGGATTCGTGCGAAAACGCGTTTTAAGCATGCACATGCATCTTTTGGTAGACGAGATTGAAGTTTTCTGCAAAACCACAAGATGTGCATGCAAATGGTGCTTTTCGCAGAACGCGCACGTGGATTTCTACCAAACAACGTGCTAAGCATGCCGATGCTGCTCTTTTTAGCACCCGCGCACGGATTCGTGCGAAAACGCGTTTTAAGCATGCACATGCATCTTTTGGTAGACGAGATTGAAGTTTTCTGCAAAACCACAAGATGTGCATGCAAATGGTGCCTTTCGCAGAACGCGCACGTGGATTTCTACCAAACAACGTGCTAAGCATGCCGATGCTGCTCTTTTTAGCACCCGCTCACGGATTCGTGCGAAAACGCGTTTTAAGCATGCACATGCATCTTTTGGTAGACGAGATTGAAGTTTTCTGCAAAACCACAAGATGTGCATGCAAATGGTGCTTTTCGCAGAACCCGCACGTGGATTTCTACCAAACAACGTGCTAAGCATGCCGATGCTGCTCTTTTTAGCACCCCGCGCACGGATTCGTGCGAAAACGCGTTTTAAGCATGCACATGCATCTTTTGGTAGACGCGGATGAAGTTTTCTGCAAAACCACAAGATGTGCATGCAAATAGTGCTTTTGGCAGAACGCGCACGTGGATTTCTACCAAACGACGTGCTAAGCATGCCGATGCTGCTCTTTTTAGCACCCGCGCACGGATTTGTGCGAAAACGCGTTTTAAGCATGCACATGCATCTTTTGGTAGACGCGGATGAAGTTTTCTGCAAAACCACAAGATGTGCATGCAAATGGTGCTTTTTGCAGAACGCGCACGTGGATTTCTACCAAACGACGTGCTAAGCTTGCCGATGCTGCTCTTTTTAGCACCCGCGCACGGATTTGTGCGAAAATGCGTTTTAAGCATGCACATGCATCTTTTGGTAGACGCGGATGAAGTTTTCTGCAAAGCCACAAGATGTGCATGCAAATGGTGCTTTTGGCAGAACGCGCACGTGGATTTCTACCAAACGACGTGCTAAGCATGCCGATGCTGCTCTTTTTAGCACCCGCGCACGCATTTGTGCGAAAACGCGTTTTAAGCATGCACATGCATCTTTTGGTAGACGCGGATGAAGTTTTCTGCAAAACCACAAGATGTGCATGCAAATGGTGCTTTTTGCAGAATGCGCACGTGGATTTCTACCATACGACGTGCTAAGCATGCCGATGCTGCTCTTTTTAGCACCCGCGCACGCATTTGTGCGAAAACGCGTTTTAAACATGCACATGCATCTTTTGGTAGACGCGGATGAAGTTTCTGCAAAACCACAAGATGTGCATGCAAATGGTGCTTTTTGCAGAACGCGCACGTGGATTTCTACCAAACGACGTGCTAAGCATGCCGATGCTGCTCTTTTTAGCACCCGCGCACGCATTGTGCGAAAACGCGTTTTAAGCATGCACATGCATCTTTTGGTAGACGCGGATGAAGTTTTCTGCAAAACCACAAGATGTGCATGCAAATGGTGCTTTTTGCAGAACGCGCACGTGGATTTCTACCAAACGACGTGCTAAGAATGCCGATGCTTCTCTTTTTAGCACCCGCGCACGCATTTGTGCGAAAACGCGTTTAAGCATGCACATGCATCTTTTGGTAGACGCGGATGAAGTTTTCTGCAAAACCACAAGATGTGCATGCAAATGGTGCTTTTTGCAGAACGCGCACTTGGATTTCTACCAAACGACGTGCTAAGCGTGCCGATGCTGCTCTTTTTAGCACCCGCGCACGGATTTGTGCGAAAACGCGTTTTAAGCATGCACATGCATCTTTTGGTAGACGCGGATGAAGTTTTTCTGCAAACCACAAGATGTGCATGCAAATGGTGCTTTTTGCAGAACGCGCACGTGGATTTCTACCAAACGACGTGCTAAGCATGCCGATGCTGCTCTTTTTAGCACCCGCGCACGCATTTGTGCGAAAACGCGTTTTAAACATGCACATGCATCTTTTGGTAGACGCGGATGAAGTTTTCTGCAAAACCACAAGATGTGCATGCAAATGGTGCTTTTTGCAGAACGCGCACGTGGATTTCTACCAAACGACGTGCTAAGCATGCCGATGCTGCTCTTTTAGCACCCCGCGCACGGATTTGTGCGAAAACGCGTTTTAAGCATGCACATGCATCTTTTGGTAGACGCGGATGAAGTTTTCTGCAAAACCACAAGATGTGCATGCAAATGGTGCTTTTGGCAGAACGCGCACGTGGATTTCTACAAACGACGTGCTAAGCATGCCGATGCTGCTCTTTTTAGCACCCGCGCACGCATTTGTGCGAAAACGCGTTTTAAGCATGCACATGCATCTTTTGGTAGAAACCGGATGAAGTTTTCTGCAAAACCACAACATGTGCATGCAAATGGTGCTTTTTGCAGAACGCGCACGTGGATTTCTACCAAACGACGTGCTAAGAATGCCGATGCTGCTCTTTTTAGCACCCGCGCACGCATTTGTGCGAAAACGCGTTTTAAGCATGCACATGCATCTTTTGGTAGACGCGGATGAAGTTTTCTGCAAAACCACAAGATGTGCATGCAAATGGTGCTTTTTGCAGAACGCGCACGTGGATTTCTACCAAACGACGTGCTAAGCATGCCGATGCTGCTCTTTTTAGCACCCGCGCACGGATTTGTGCGAAAACGCGTTTTAAGCATGCACCATGCATCTTTTGGTAGACGCGGATGAAAGTTTTCTGCAAAACCACAAGATGTGCATGCAAATGGTGCTTTTTGCAGAACGCGCACGTGGATTTCTACCAAACGACGTGCTAAGCTTGCCGATGCTGCTCTTTTTAGCACCCGCGCACGGATTTGTGCGAAAATGCGTTTTAAGCATGCACATGCATCTTTTGGTAGACGCGGATGAAGTTTTCTGCAAAACCACAAGATGTGCATGCAAATGGTGCTTTTGGCAGAACGCGCACGTGGATTTCTACCAAACGACGTGCTAAGCATGCCGATGCTGCTCTTTTTAGCACCCGCGCACGCATTTGTGCGAAAACGCGTTTTAAGCATGCACATGCATCTTTTGGTAGACGCGGATGAAGTTTTCTGCAAAACCACAAGATGTGCATGCAAATGGTGCTTTTTGCAGAACGCGCACGTGGATTTCTACCAAACGACGTGCTAAGCATGCCGATGCTGCTCTTTTTAGCACCCGCGCACGCATTTGTGCGAAAACGCGTTTTAAACATGCACATGCATCTTTTGGTAGACGCGGATGAAGTTTTCTGCAAAACCACAAGATGTGCATGCAAATGGTGCTTTTTGCAGAACGCGCACGTGGATTTCTACCAAACGACGTGCTAAGCATGCCGATGCTGCTCTTTTTAGCACCCGCGCACGCATTTGTGCGAAAACGCGTTTTAAGCATGCACATGCATCTTTTGGTAGACGAGATTGAAGTTTTCTGCAAAACCACAAGATGTGCATGCAAATGGTGCTTTTTGCAGAACGCGCACGTGGATTTCTACCAAACGACGTGCTAGGCATGCCGATGCTGCTATTTTTAGCACCCGCGCACGCATTTGTGCGAAAACGCGTTTTAAGCATGCACATGCATCTTTTGGTAGACGCGGATGAAGTTTTCTGCAAAACCACAAGATGTGCATGCAAATGGTGCTTTTTGCAGAACGCGCACGTGGATTTCTACCAAACGACGTGCTAAGCATGCCGATGCTGCTCTTTTTAGCACCCGCGCACGGATTTGTGCGAAAACGCGTTTTAAGCATGCACATGCATCTTTTGGTAGACGCGGATGAAGTTTTCTGCAAAACCACAAGATGTGCATGCAAATGGTGCTTTTGGCAGAACGCGCACGTGGATTTCTACCAAACGACGTGCTAAGCATGCCGATGCTGCTCTTTTTAGCACCCGCGCACGCATTTGTGAGAAAACGCGTTTTAAGCATGCACATGCATCTTTTGGTAGAAACCGGATGAAGTTTTCTGCAAAACCACAACATGTGCATGCAAATGGTGCTTTTTGCAGAACGCGCACGTGGATTTCTACCAAACGACGTGCTAAGAATGCCGATGCTGCTCTTTTTAGCACCCGCGCACGCATTTGTGCGAAAACGCGTTTTAAGCATGCACATGCATCTTTTGGTAGACGCGGATGAAGTTTTCTGCAAAACCACAAGATGTGCATGCAAATGGTGCTTTTTGCAGAACGCGCACGTGGATTTCTACCAAACGACGTGCTAAGCATGCCGATGCTGCTCTTTTTAGCACCCGCGCACGCATTTGTGCGAAAACGCGTTTTAAGCATGCACATGCATCTTTTGGTAGACGCGGATGAAGTTTTCTGCAAAACCACAAGATGTGCATGCAAATGGTGCTTTTTGCAGAACGCGCACGTGGATTTCTACCAAACGACGTGCTAAGCATGCCGATGCTGCTCTTTTTAGCACCCGCGCACGGATTTGTGCGAAAACGCGTTTTAAGCATGCACATGCATCTTTTGGTAGACGCGGATGAAGTTTTCTGCAAAACCACAAGATGTGCATGCAAATGGTGCTTTTGGCAGAACGCGACACACGCGAGACAGATAACGACGTGCTAAGCATGCCGATGCTGCTCTTTTTAGCACCCGCGCACGCATTTGTGCGAAAACGCGTTTTAAGCATGCACATGCATCTTTTGGTAGACGCGGATGAAGTTTTCTGCAAAACCACAAGATGTGCATGCAAATGGTGCTTTTTGCAGAACGCGCACGTGGATTTCTACCAAACGACGTGCTAAGCTTGCCGATGCTGCTCTTTTTAGCACCCGCGCACGGATTTGTGCGAAAATGCGTTTTAAGCATGCACATGCATCTTTTGGTAGACGCGGATGAAGTTTTCTGCAAAACCACAAGATGTGCATGCAAATGGTGCTTTTGGCAGAACGCGCACGTGGATTTCTACCAAACGACGTGCTAAGCATGCCGATGCTGCTCTTTTTAGCACCCGCGCACGCATTTGTGCGAAAACGCGTTTTAAGCATGCACATGCATCTTTTGGTAGACGCGGATGAAGTTTTCTGCAAAACCACAAGATGTGCATGCAAATGGTGCTTTTTGCAGAACGCGCACGTGGATTTCTACCAAACGACGTGCTAAGCATGCCGATGCTGCTCTTTTTAGCACCCGCGCACGCATTTGTGCGAAAACGCGTTTTAAACATGCACATGCATCTTTTGGTAGACGCGGATGAAGTTTTCTGCAAAACCACAAGATGTGCATGCAAATGGTGCTTTTTGCAGAACGCGCACGTGGATTTCTACCAAACGACGTGCTAAGCATGCCGATGCTGCTCTTTTTAGCACCCGCGCACGCATTTGTGCGAAAACGCGTTTTAAGCATGCACATGCATCTTTTGGTAGACGAGATTGAAGTTTTCTGCAAAACCACAAGATGTGCATGCAAATGGTGCTTTTTGCAGAACGCGCACGTGGATTTCTACCAAACGACGTGCTAGGCATGCCGATGCTGCTATTTTTAGCACCCGCGCACGCATTTGTGCGAAAACGCGTTTTAAGCATGCACATGCATCTTTTGGTAGACGCGGATGAAGTTTTCTGCAAAACCACAAGATGTGCATGCAAATGGTGCTTTTTGCAGAACGCGCACGTGGATTTCTACCAAACGACGTGCTAAGCATGCCGATGCTGCTCTTTTTAGCACCCGCGCACGGATTTGTGCGAAAACGCGTTTTAAGCATGCACATGCATCTTTTGGTAGACGCGGATGAAGTTTTCTGCAAAACCACAAGATGTGCATGCAAATGGTGCTTTTGGCAGAACGCGCACGTGGATTTCTACCAAACGACGTGCTAAGCATGCCGATGCTGCTCTTTTTAGCACCCGCGCACGCATTTGTGAGAAAACGCGTTTTAAGCATGCACATGCATCTTTTGGTAGAAACCGGATGAAGTTTTCTGCAAAACCACAACATGTGCATGCAAATGGTGCTTTTTGCAGAACGCGCACGTGGATTTCTACCAAACGACGTGCTAAGAATGCCGATGCTGCTCTTTTTAGCACCCGCGCACGCATTTGTGCGAAAACGCGTTTTAAGCATGCACATGCATCTTTTGGTAGACGCGGATGAAGTTTTCTGCAAAACCACAAGATGTGCATGCAAATGGTGCTTTTTGCAGAACGCGCACGTGGATTTCTACCAAACGACGTGCTAAGCATGCCGATGCTGCTCTTTTTAGCACCCGCGCACGGATTTGTGCGAAAACGCGTTTTAAGCATGCACATGCATCTTTTGGTAGACGCGGATGAAGTTTTCTGCAAAACCACAAGATGTGCATGCAAATGGTGCTTTTGGCAGAACGCGCACGTGGATTTCTACCAAACGACGTGCTAAGCATGCCGATGCTGCTCTTTTTAGCACCCGCGCACTCATTTGTGCGAAAACGCGTTTTAAGCATGCACATGCATCTTTTGGTAGACGCGGATGAAGTTTTCTGCAAAACCACAAGATGTGCATGCAAATGGTGCTTTTTGCAGAACGCGCACGTGGATTTCTACCAAACGACGTGCTAAGCTTTCCGATGCTGCTCTTTTTAGCACCCGCGCACGGATTTGTGCGAAAATGCGTTTCTAAGCATGCACATGCATCTTTTGGTAGACGCGGATGAAGTTTTCTGCAAAACCACAAGATGTGCATGCAAATGGTGCTTTTGGCAGAACGCGCACGTGGATTTCTACCAAACGACGTGCTAAGCATGCCGATGCTGCTCTTTTTAGCACCCGCGCACGCATTTGTGCGAAAACGCGTTTTAAGCATGCACATGCATCTTTTGGTAGACGCGGATGAAGTTTTCTGCAAAACCACAAGATGTGCATGCAAATGGTGCTTTTTGCAGAACGCGCACGTGGATTTCTACCAAACGACGTGCTAAGCATGCCGATGCTGCTCTTTTTAGCACCCGCGCACGCATTTGTGCGAAAACGCGTTTTAAACATGCACATGCATCTTTTGGTAGACGCGGATGAAGTTTTCTGCAAAACCACAAGATGTGCATGCAAATGGTGCTTTTTGCAGAACGCGCACGTGGATTTCTACCAAACGACGTGCTAAGCATGCCGATGCTGCTCTTTTAGCACCCGCGCACGCATTTGTGCGAAAACGCGTTTTAAGCATGCACATGCATCTTTTGGTAGACGAGATTGAAGTTTTCTGCAAAACCACAAGATGTGCATGCAAATGGTGCCTTTCGCAGAACGCGCACGTGGATTTCTACCAAACAACGTGCTAAGCATGCCGATGCTGCTCTTTTTAGCACCCGCGCACGGATTCGTGCGAAAACGCGTTTTAAGCATGCACATGCATCTTTTGGTAGACGCGGATGAAGTTTTCTGCAAAACCACAAGATGTGCATGCAAATGGTGCTTCTGGCAGAACGCGCACGTGGATTTCTACCAAACGACGTGCTAAGCATGCCGATGCTGCTCTTTTTAGCACCCGCGCACGGATTCGTGCGAAAACGCGTTTTAAGCATGCACATGCATCTTTTGGTAGACGCGGATGAAGTTTTCTGCAAAACCACAAGATGTGCATGCAAATGGTGCTCTTGGCAGAACGCGCACGTGGATTTCTAACAAACGACGTGCTAAGCATGCCGATGCTGCTCTTTTTAGCACCCGCGCACGGATTTGTGCGAAAACGCGTTTTAAGCATGCACATGCATCTTTTGGTAGACGAGATTGAAGTTTTCTGCAAAACCACAAGATGTGCATGCAAATGGTGCTTTTCGCAGAACGCGCACGTGGATTTCTACCAAACAACGTGCTAAGCATGCCGATGCTGCTCTTTTTAGCACCCGCGCACGGATTCGTGCGAAAACGCGTTTTAAGCATGCACATGCATCTTTTGGTAGACGAGATTGAAGTTTTCTGCAAAACCACAAGATGTGCATGCAAATGGTGCTTTTCGCAGAACGCGCACGTGGATTTCTACCAAACAACGTGCTAAGCATGCCGATGCTGCTCTTTTTAGCACCCGCGCACGGATTCGTGCGAAAACGCGTTTTAAGCATGCACATGCATCTTTTGGTAGACGAGATTGAAGTTTTCTGCAAAACCACAAGATGTGCATGCAAATGGTGCTTTTCGCAGAACGCGCACGTGGATTTCTACCAAACAACGTGCTAAGCATGCCGATTCTGCTCTTTTTAGCACCCGCGCACGGATTCGTGCGAAAACGCGTTTTAAGCATGCACATGCATCTTTTGGTAGACGAGATTGAAGTTTTCTGCAAAACCACAAGATGTGCATGCAAATGGTGCTTTTCGCAGAACGCGCACGTGGATTTCTACCAAACAACGTGCTAAGCATGCCGATGCTGCTCTTTTCAGCACCCGCGCACGGATTCGTGCGAAAACGCGTTTTAAGCATGCACATGCATCTTTTGGTAGACGCGGAGTTTTCTGCAAAACCACAAGATGTGCATGCAAATGGTGCTTTTGGCAGAACGCGCACGTGGATTTCTACCAAACGACGTGCTAAGCATGCCGATGCTGCTCTTTTTAGCACCCGCGCACGGATTCGTGCGAAAACGCGTTTTCAGTATGCACATGCATCTTTTGGTAGACGCGGATGAAGTTTTCTGCAAAACCACAAGATGTGCATGCAAATGGTGCTCTTGGCAGACGCGCACGTGGATTTCTACCAAACGACGTGCTAAGCATGCCGATGCTGCTCTTTTTAGCACCCGCGCACGGATTTGTGCGAAAACGCGTTTTAAGCATGCACATGCATCTTTTGGTAGACGAGATTGAAGTTTTCTGCAAAACCACAAGATGTGCATGCAAATGGTGCTTTTTGCAGAACGCGCACGTGGATTTCTACCAAACGACGTGCTAAGCATGCCGATGCTGCTCTTTTTAGCACCCGCGCACGCATTTGTGCGAAAACGCGTTTTAAACATGCACATGCATCTTTTGGTAGACGCGGATGAAGTTTTCTGCAAAACCACAAGATGTGCATGCAAATGGTGCTTTTTGCAGAACGCGCACGTGGATTTCTACCAAACGACGTGCTAAGCATGCCGATGCTGCTCTTTTTAGCACCCGCGCACGCATTTGTGCGAAAACGCGTTTTAAGCATGCACATGCATCTTTTGGTAGACGAGATTGAAGTTTTCTGCAAAACCACAAGATGTGCATGCAAATGGTGCCTTTCGCAGAACGCGCACGTGGATTTCTACCAAACAACGTGCTAAGCATGCCGATGCTGCTCTTTTTAGCACCCGCGCACGGATTCGTGCGAAAACGCGTTTTAAGCATGCACATGCATCTTTTGGTAGACGCGGATGAAGTTTTCTGCAAAACCACAAGATGTGCATGCAAATGGTGCTTCTGGCAGAACGCGCACGTGGATTTCTACCAAACGACGTGCTAAGCATGCCGATGCTGCTCTTTTTAGCACCCGCGCACGGATTCGTGCGAAAACGCGTTTTAAGCATGCACATGCATCTTTTGGTAGACGCGGATGAAGTTTTCTGCAAAACCACAAGATGTGCATGCAAATGGTGCTCTTGGCAGAACGCGCACGTGGATTTCTACCAAACGACGTGCTAAGCATGCCGATGCTGCTCTTTTTAGCACCCGCGCACGGATTTGTGCGAAAACGCGTTTTAAGCATGCACATGCATCTTTTGGTAGACGCGGAGTTTT
Organism: Dermacentor andersoni; assembly: GCF_023375885.2. Taxonomy (NCBI): domain Eukaryota; kingdom Metazoa; phylum Arthropoda; class Arachnida; order Ixodida; family Ixodidae; genus Dermacentor; species Dermacentor andersoni. The sequence continues at coordinate 83,826 of NW_027315007.1, forward strand.
CTGCAAAACCACAAGATGTGCATGCAAATGGTGCTTTTGGCAGAACGCGCACGTGGATTTCTACCAAACGACGTGCTAAGCATGCCGATGCTGCTCTTTTTAGCACCCGCGCACGGATTCGTGCGAAAACGCGTTTTAAGCATGCACATGCATCTTTTGGTAGACGCGAATGAAGTTTTCTGCAAAACCACAAGATGTGCATGCAAATGGTGCTCTTGGCAGAACGCGCACGTGGATTTCTACCAAACGACGTGCTAAGCATGCCGATGCTGCTCTTTTTAGCACCCGCGCACGGATTTGTGCGAAAACGCGTTTTAAGCATGCACATGCATCTTTTGGTAGACGAGATTGAAGTTTTCTGCAAAACCACAAGATGTGCATGCAAATGGTGCTTTTCGCAGAACGCGCACGTGGATTTCTACCAAACAACGTGCTAAGCATGCCGATGCTGCTCTTTTTAGCACCCGCGCACGGATTCGTGCGAAAACGCGTTTTAAGCATGCACATGCATGTTTTGGTAGACGAGATTGAAGTTTTCTGCAAAACCACAAGATGTGCATGCAAATGGTGCTTTTCGCAGAACGCGCACGTGGATTTCTACCAAACAACGTGCTAAGCATGCCGATGCTGCTCTTTTTAGCACCCGCGCACGGATTCGTGCGAAAACGCGTTTTAAGCATGCACATGCATCTTTTGGTAGACGAGATTGAAGTTTTCTGCAAAACCACAAGATGTGCAGGCAAATGGTGCTTTTCGCAGAACGCGCACGTGGATTTCTACCAAACAACGTGCTAAGCATGCCGATGCTGCTCTTTTTAGCACCCGCGCACGGATTCGTGCGAAAACGCGTTTTAAGCATGCACATGCATCTTTTGGTAGACGAGATTGAAGTTTTCTGCAAAACCACAAGATGTGCATGCAAATGGTGCTTTTCGCAGAACGCGCACGTGGATTTCTACCAAACAACGTGCTAAGCATGCCGATGCTGCTCTTTTCAGCACCCGCGCACGGATTCGTGCGAAAACGCGTTTTAAGCATGCACATGCATCTTTTGGTAGACGCGGAGTTTTCTGCAAAACCACAAGATGTGCATGCAAATGGTGCTTTTGGCAGAACGCGCACGTGGATTTCTACCAAACGACGTGCTAAGCATGCCGATGCTGCTCTTTTTAGCACCCGCGCACGGATTTGTGCGAAAACGCGTTTTCAGTATGCACATGCATCTTTTGGTAGACGCGGATGAAGTTTTCTGCAAAACCACAAGATGTGCATGCAAATGGTGCTCTTGGCAGACGCGCACGTGGATTTCTACCAAACGACGTGCTAAGCATGCCGATGCTGCTCTTTTTAGCACCCGCGCACGGATTTGTGCGAAAACGCGTTTTAAGCATGCACATGCATCTTTTGGTAGACGAGATTGAAGTTTTCTGCAAAACCACAAGATGTGCATGCAAATGGTGCTTTTCGCAGAACGCGCACGTGGATTTCTACCAAACAACGTGCTAAGCATGCCGATGCTGCTCTTTTTAGCACCCGCGCACGGATTCGTGCGAAAACGCGTTTTAAGCATGCACATGCATCTTTTGGTAGACGAGATTGAATTTTTCTGCAAAACCACAAGATGTGCATGCAAATGGTCCTTTTCGCAGAACGCGCACGTGGATTTCTACCAAACAACGTGCTAAGCATGCCGATGCTGCTCTTTTTAGCACCCGCGCACGGATTCCTGCGAAAACGCGTTTTAAGCATGCACATGCATCTTTTGGTAGACGAGATTGAAGTTTTCTGCAAAACCACAAGATGTGCATGCAAATGGTGCTTTTCGCAGAACGCGCACGTGGATTTCTACCAAACAACGTGCTCAGCATGCCGATGCTGCTCTTTTTAGCACCCGCGCACGGATTTGTGCGAAAACGCGTTTTAAGCATGCACATGCATCTTTTGGTAGACGAGATTGAAGTTTTCTGCAAAACCACAATATGTGCATGCAAATGGTGCTTTTCGCAGAACGCGCACGTGGATTTCTACCAAACAACGTGCTAAGCATGCCGATGCTGCTCTTTTTAGCACCCGCGCACGGATTCGTGCGAAAACGCGTTTTAAGCATGCACATGCATCTTTTGGTAGACGCGGAGTTTTCTGCAAAACCACAAGATGTGCATGCAAATGGTGCTTTTGGCAGAACGCGCACGTGGATTTCTACCAAACGACGTGCTAAGCATGCCGATGCTGCTCTTTTTAGCACCCGCGCTCGGATTTGTGCGAAAACGCGTTTTAAGCATGCACATGCATCTTTTGGTAGACGCGGAGTTTTCTGCAAAACCACAAGATGTGCATGCAAATGGTGCTTTTGGCAGAACGCGCACGTGGATTTCTACCAAACGACGTGCTAAGCATGCCGATGCTGCTCTTTTTAGCACCCGCGCACGGATTCGTGCGAAAACGCGTTTTAAGCATGCACATGCATCTTTTGGTAGACGCGAATGAAGTTTTCTGCAAAACCACAAGATGTGCATGCAAATGGTGCTCTTGGCAGAACGCGCACGTGGATTTCTACCAAACGACGTGCTAAGCATGCCGATGCTGCTCTTTTTAGCACCCGCGCACGGATTTGTGCGAAAACGCGTTTTAAGCATGCACATGCATCTTTTGGTAGACGAGATTGAAGTTTTCTGCAAAACCACAAGATGTGCATGCAAATGGTGCTTTTCGCAGAACGCGCACGTGGATTTCTACCAAACAACGTGCTAAGCATGCCGATGCTGCTCTTTTTAGCACCCGCGCACGGATTCGTGCGAAAACGCGTTTTAAGCATGCACATGCATCTTTTGGTAGACGAGATTGAAGTTTTCTGCAAAACCACAAGATGTGCATGCAAATGGTGCTTTTCGCAGAACGCGCACGTGGATTTCTACCAAACAACGTGCTAAGCATGCCGATGCTGCTCTTTTTAGCACCCGCGCACGGATTCGTGCGAAAACGCGTTTTAAGCATGCACATGCATCTTTTGGTAGACGAGATTGAAGTTTTCTGCAAAACCACAAGATGTGCATGCAAATGGTGCTTTTCGCAGAACGCGCACGTGGATTTCTACCAAACAACGTGCTAAGCATGCCGATGCTGCTCTTTTTAGCACCCGCGCACGGATTCGTGCGAAAACGCGTTTTAAGCATGCACATGCATCTTTTGGTAGACGAGATTGAAGTTTTCTGCAAAACCACAAGATGTGCATGCAAATGGTGCTTTTCGCAGAACGCGCACGTGGATTTCTACCAAACAACGTGCTAAGCATGCCGATGCTGCTCTTTTCAGCACCCGCGCACGGATTCGTGCGAAAACGCGTTTTAAGCATGCACATGCATCTTTTGGTAGACGCGGAGTTTTCTGCAAAACCACAAGATGTGCATGCAAATGGTGCTTTTGGCAGAACGCGCACGTGGATTTCTACCAAACGACGTGCTAAGCATGCCGATGCTGCTCTTTTTAGCACCCGCGCACGGATTCGTGCGAAAACGCGTTTTCAGTATGCACATGCATCTTTTGGTAGACGCGGATGAAGTTTTCTGCAAAACCACAAGATGTGCATGCAAATGGTGCTCTTGGCAGACGCGCACGTGGATTTCTACCAAACGACGTGCTAAGCATGCCGATGCTGCTCTTTTTAGCACCCGCGCACGGATTTGTGCGAAAACGCGTTTTAAGCATGCACATGCATCTTTTGGTAGACGAGATTGAAGTTTTCTGCAAAACCACAAGATGTGCATGCAAATGGTGCTTTTCGCAGAACGCGCACGTGGATTTCTACCAAACAACGTGCTAAGCATGCCGATGCTGCTCTTTTTAGCACCCGCGCACGGATTCGTGCGAAAACGCGTTTTAAGCATGCACATGCATCTTTTGGTAGACGAGATTGAAGTTTTCTGCAAAACCACAAGATGTGCATGCAAATGGTGCTTTTCGCAGAACGCGCACGTGGATTTCTACCAAACAACGTGCTAAGCATGCCGATGCTGCTCTTTTTAGCACCCGCGCACGGATTCCTGCGAAAACGCGTTTTAAGCATGCACATGCATCTTTTGGTAGACGAGATTGAAGTTTTCTGCAAAACCACAAGATGTGCATGCAAATGGTGCTTTTCGCAGAACGCGCACGTGGATTTCTACCAAACAACGTGCTCAGCATGCCGATGCTGCTCTTTTTAGCACCCGCGCACGGATTTGTGCGAAAACGCGTTTTAAGCATGCACATGCATCTTTTGGTAGACGAGATTGAAGTTTTCTGCAAAACCACAATATGTGCATGCAAATGGTGCTTTTCGCAGAACGCGCACGTGGATTTCTACCAAACAACGTGCTAAGCATGCCGATGCTGCTCTTTTTAGCACCCGCGCACGGATTCGTGCGAAAACGCGTTTTAAGCATGCACATGCATCTTTTGGTAGACGCGGAGTTTTCTGCAAAACCACAAGATGTGCATGCAAATGGTGCTTTTGGCAGAACGCGCACGTGGATTTCTACCAAACGACGTGCTAAGCATGCCGATGCTGCTCTTTTTAGCACCCGCGCACGGATTTGTGCGAAAACGCGTTTTAAGCATGCACATGCATCTTTTGGTAGACGAGATTGAAGTTTTCTGCAAAACCACAAGATGTGCATGCAAATGGTGCTTTTCGCAGAACTAGCACGTGGATTTCTACCAAACAACGTGCTAAGCATGCCGATGCTGCTCTTTTTAGCACCCGCGCACGGATTCGTGCGAAAACGCGTTTTAAGCATGCACATGCATCTTTTGGTAGACGAGATTGAAGTTTTCTGCAAAACCACAAGATGTGCATGCAAATGGTGCTTTTCGCAGAACGCGCACGTGGATTTCTACCAAACAACGTGCTAAGCATGCCGATGCTGCTCCTTTTAGCACCCGCGCACGGATTCGTGCGAAAACGCGTTTTAAGCATGCACATGCATCTTTTGGTAGACGAGATTGAAGTTTTCTGCAAAACCACAAGATGTGCATGCAAATGGTGCTTTTGGCAGAACGCGCACGTGGATTTCTACCAAACGACGTGCTAAGCATGCCGATGCTGCTCTTTTTAGCACCCGCGCACGGATTCGTGCGAAAACGCGTTTTAAGCATGCACATGCATCTTTTGGTAGACGCGGATGAAGTTTTCTGCAAAACCACAAGATGTGCATGCAAATGGTGCTCTTGGCAGAACGCGCACGTGGATTTCTACCAAACGACGTGCTAAGCATGCCGATGCTGCTCTTTTTAGCACCCGCGCACGGATTCGTGCGAAAACGCGTTTTAAGCATGCACATGCATCTTTTGGTAGACGAGATTGAAGTTTTCTGCAAAACCACAAGATGTGCATGCAAATGGTGCTTTCCGCAGAACGCCCACGTGGATTTCTACCAAACAACGTGCTAAGCATGCCGATGCTGCTCTTTTTAGCACCCGCGCACGGATTTGTGCGAAAACGCGTTTTAAGCATGCACATGCATCTTTTGGTAGACGAGATTGAAGTTTTCTGCAAAACCACAAGATGTGCATGCAAATGGTGCTTTTGGCAGAACGCGCACGTGGATTTCTACCAAACAACGTGCTAAGCATGCCGATGCTGCTCTTTTTAGCACCCGCGCACGGATTCGTGCGAAAACGCGTTTTAAGCATGCACATGCATCTTTTGGTAGACGCGGAGTTTTCTGCAAAACCACAAGATGTGCATGCAAATGGTGCTTTTGGCAGAACGCGCACGTGGATTTCTACCAAACGACGTGCTAAGCATGCCGATGCTGCTCTTTTTAGCACCCGCGCACGGATTCGTGCGAAAACGCGTTTTCAGTATGCACATGCATCTTTTGGTAGACGCGGATGAAGTTTTCTGCAAAACCACAAGATGTGCATGCAAATGGTGCTCTTGGCAGACGCGCACGTGGATTTCTACCAAACGACGTGCTAAGCATGCCGATGCTGCTCTTTTTAGCACCCGCGCACGGATTTGTGCGAAAACGCGTTTTAAGCATGCACATGCATCTTTTGGTAGACGAGATTGAAGTTTTCTGCAAAACCACAAGATGTGCATGCAAATGGTGCTTTTCGCAGAACGCGCACGTGGATTTCTACCAAACAACGTGCTAAGCATGCCGATGCTGCTCTTTTTAGCACCCGCGCACGGATTCGTGCGAAAACGCGTTTTAAGCATGCACATGCATCTTTTGGTAGACGAGATTGAAGTTTTCTGCAAAACCACAAGATGTGCATGCAAATGGTGCTTTTCGCAGAACGCGCACGTGGATTTCTACCAAACAACGTGCTAAGCATGCCGATGCTGCTCTTTTTAGCACCCGCGCACGGATTCCTGCGAAAACGCGTTTTAAGCATGCACATGCATCTTTTGGTAGACGAGATTGAAGTTTTCTGCAAAACCACAAGATGTGCATGCAAATGGTGCTTTTCGCAGAACGCGCACGTGGATTTCTACCAAACAACGTGCTCAGCATGCCGATGCTGCTCTTTTTAGCACCCGCGCACGGATTTGTGCGAAAACGCGTTTTAAGCATGCACATGCATCTTTTGGTAGACGAGATTGAAGTTTTCTGCAAAACCACAATATGTGCATGCAAATGGTGCTTTTCGCAGAACGCGCACGTGGATTTCTACCAAACAACGTGCTAAGCATGCCGATGCTGCTCTTTTTAGCACCCGCGCACGGATTCGTGCGAAAACGCGTTTTAAGCATGCACATGCATCTTTTGGTAGACGCGGAGTTTTCTGCAAAACCACAAGATGTGCATGCAAATGGTGCTTTTGGCAGAACGCGCACGTGGATTTCTACCAAACGACGTGCTAAGCATGCCGATGCTGCTCTTTTTAGCACCCGCGCACGGATTTGTGCGAAAACGCGTTTTAAGCATGCACATGCATCTTTTGGTAGACGAGATTGAAGTTTTCTGCAAAACCACAAGATGTGCATGCAAATGGTGCTTTTCGCAGAACTAGCACGTGGATTTCTACCAAACAACGTGCTAAGCATGCCGATGCTGCTCTTTTTAGCACCCGCGCACGGATTCGTGCGAAAACGCGTTTTAAGCATGCACATGCATCTTTTGGTAGACGAGATTGAAGTTTTCTGCAAAACCACAAGATGTGCATGCAAATGGTGCTTTTCGCAGAACGCGCACGTGGATTTCTACCAAACAACGTGCTAAGCATGCCGATGCTGCTCCTTTTAGCACCCGCGCACGGATTCGTGCGAAAACGCGTTTTAAGCATGCACATGCATCTTTTGGTAGACGAGATTGAAGTTTTCTGCAAAACCACAAGATGTGCATGCAAATGGTGCTTTTGGCAGAACGCGCACGTGGATTTCTACCAAACGACGTGCTAAGCATGCCGATGCTGCTCTTTTTAGCACCCGCGCACGGATTCGTGCGAAAACGCGTTTTAAGCATGCACATGCATCTTTTGGTAGACGCGGATGAAGTTTTCTGCAAAACCACAAGATGTGCATGCAAATGGTGCTCTTGGCAGAACGCGCACGTGGATTTCTACCAAACGACGTGCTAAGCATGCCGATGCTGCTCTTTTTAGCACCCGCGCACGGATTCGTGCGAAAACGCGTTTTAAGCATGCACATGCATCTTTTGGTAGACGAGATTGAAGTTTTCTGCAAAACCACAAGATGTGCATGCAAATGGTGCTTTCCGCAGAACGCCCACGTGGATTTCTACCAAACAACGTGCTAAGCATGCCGATGCTGCTCTTTTTAGCACCCGCGCACGGATTTGTGCGAAAACGCGTTTTAAGCATGCACATGCATCTTTTGGTAGACGAGATTGAAGTTTTCTGCAAAACCACAAGATGTGCATGCAAATGGTGCTTTTCGCAGAACGCGCACGTGGATTTCTACCAAACAACGTGCTAAGCATGCCGATGCTGCTCTTTCTAGCACCCGCGCACGGATTCGTGCGAAAACGCGTTTTAAGCATGCACATGCATCTTTTGGTAGACGAGATTGAAGTTTTCTGCAAAACCACAAGATGTGCATGCAAATGGTGCTTTTCGCAGAACGCGCACGTGGATTTCTACCAAACAACGTGCTAAGCATGCCGATGCTGCTCTTTTTAGCACCCGCGCACGGATTCGTGCGAAAACGCGTTTTAAGCATGCACATGCATCTTTTGGTAGACGAGATTGAGGTTTTCTGCAAAACCACAAGATGTGCATGCAAATGGTGCTTTTCGCAGAACGCGCACGTGGATTTCTACCAAACAACGTGCTAAGCATGCCGATGCTGCTCTTTTTAGCACCCGCGCACGGATTCGTGCGAAAACGCGTTTTAAGCATGCACATGCATCTTTTGGTAGACGAGATTGAAATTTTCTGCAAAACCACAAGATGTGCATGCAAATGGTGCCTTTCGCAGAACGCGCACGTGGATTTCTACCAAACAACGTGCTAAGCATGCCGATGCTGCTCTTTTTAGCACCCGCTCACGGATTCGTGCGAAAACGCGTTTTAAGCATGCACATGCATCTTTTGGTAGACGAGATTGAAGTTTTCTGCAAAACCACAAGATGTGCATGCAAATGGTGCTTTTCGCAGAACGCGCACGTGGATTTCTACCAAACAACGTGCTAAGCATGCCGATGCTGCTCTTTTTAGCACCCGCGCACGGATTCGTGCGAAAACGCGTTTTAAGCATGCACATGCATCTTTTGGTAGACGCGGATGAAGTTTTCTGCAAAACCACAAGATGTGCATGCAAATAGTGCTTTTGGCAGAACGCGCACGTGGATTTCTACCAAACGACGTGCTAAGCATGCCGATGCTGCTCTTTTTAGCACCCGCGCACGGATTTGTGCGAAAACGCGTTTTAAGCATGCACATGCATCTTTTGGTAGACGCGGATGAAGTTTTCTGCAAAACCACAAGATGTGCATGCAAATGGTGCTTTTTGCAGAACGCGCACGTGGATTTCTACCAAACGACGTGCTAAGCTTGCCGATGCTGCTCTTTTTAGCACCCGCGCACGGATTTGTGCGAAAATGCGTTTTAAGCATGCACATGCATCTTTTGGTAGACGCGGATGAAGTTTTCTGCAAAACCACAAGATGTGCATGCAAATGGTGCTTTTGGCAGAACGCGCACGTGGATTTCTACCAAACGACGTGCTAAGCATGCCGATGCTGCTCTTTTTAGCACCCGCGCACGCATTTGTGCGAAAACGCGTTTTAAGCATGCACATGCATCTTTTGGTAGACGCGGATGAAGTTTTCTGCAAAACCACAAGATGTGCATGCAAATGGTGCTTTTTGCAGAACGCGCACGTGGATTTCTACCAAACGACGTGCTAAGCATGCCGATGCTGCTCTTTTTAGCACCCGCGCACGGATTCGTGCGAAAACGCGTTTTAAGCATGCACATGCATCTTTTGGTAGACGCGGAGTTTTCTGCAAAACCACAAGATGTGCATGCAAATGGTGCTTTTGGCAGAACGCGCACGTGGATTTCTACCAAACGACGTGCTAAGCATGCCGATGCTGCTCTTTTTAGCACCCGCGCACGGATTTGTGCGAAAACGCGTTTTAAGCATGCACATGCATCTTTTGGTAGACGAGATTGAAGTTTTCTGCAAAACCACAAGATGTGCATGCAAATGGTGCTTTTCGCAGAACTAGCACGTGGATTTCTACCAAACAACGTGCTAAGCATGCCGATGCTGCTCTTTTTAGCACCCGCGCACGGATTCGTGCGAAAACGCGTTTTAAGCATGCACATGCATCTTTTGGTAGACGAGATTGAAGTTTTCTGCAAAACCACAAGATGTGCATGCAAATGGTGCTTTTCGCAGAACGCGCACGTGGATTTCTACCAAACAACGTGCTAAGCATGCCGATGCTGCTCCTTTTAGCACCCGCGCACGGATTCGTGCGAAAACGCGTTTTAAGCATGCACATGCATCTTTTGGTAGACGAGATTGAAGTTTTCTGCAAAACCACAAGATGTGCATGCAAATGGTGCTTTTGGCAGAACGCGCACGTGGATTTCTACCAAACGACGTGCTAAGCATGCCGATGCTGCTCTTTTTAGCACCCGCGCACGGATTCGTGCGAAAACGCGTTTTAAGCATGCACATGCATCTTTTGGTAGACGCGGATGAAGTTTTCTGCAAAACCACAAGATGTGCATGCAAATGGTGCTCTTGGCAGAACGCGCACGTGGATTTCTACCAAACGACGTGCTAAGCATGCCGATGCTGCTCTTTTTAGCACCCGCGCACGGATTCGTGCGAAAACGCGTTTTAAGCATGCACATGCATCTTTTGGTAGACGAGATTGAAGTTTTCTGCAAAACCACAAGATGTGCATGCAAATGGTGCTTTCCGCAGAACGCCCACGTGGATTTCTACCAAACAACGTGCTAAGCATGCCGATGCTGCTCTTTTTAGCACCCGCGCACGGATTTGTGCGAAAACGCGTTTTAAGCATGCACATGCATCTTTTGGTAGACGAGATTGAAGTTTTCTGCAAAACCACAAGATGTGCATGCAAATGGTGCTTTTGGCAGAACGCGCACGTGGATTTCTACCAAACAACGTGCTAAGCATGCCGATGCTGCTCTTTTTAGCACCCGCGCACGGATTCGTGCGAAAACGCGTTTTAAGCATGCACATGCATCTTTTGGTAGACGCGGAGTTTTCTGCAAAACCACAAGATGTGCATGCAAATGGTGCTTTTGGCAGAACGCGCACGTGGATTTCTACCAAACGACGTGCTAAGCATGCCGATGCTGCTCTTTTTAGCACCCGCGCACGGATTCGTGCGAAAACGCGTTTTCAGTATGCACATGCATCTTTTGGTAGACGCGGATGAAGTTTTCTGCAAAACCACAAGATGTGCATGCAAATGGTGCTCTTGGCAGACGCGCACGTGGATTTCTACCAAACGACGTGCTAAGCATGCCGATGCTGCTCTTTTTAGCACCCGCGCACGGATTTGTGCGAAAACGCGTTTTAAGCATGCACATGCATCTTTTGGTAGACGAGATTGAAGTTTTCTGCAAAACCACAAGATGTGCATGCAAATGGTGCTTTTCGCAGAACGCGCACGTGGATTTCTACCAAACAACGTGCTAAGCATGCCGATGCTGCTCTTTTTAGCACCCGCGCACGGATTCGTGCGAAAACGCGTTTTAAGCATGCACATGCATCTTTTGGTAGACGAGATTGAAGTTTTCTGCAAAACCACAAGATGTGCATGCAAATGGTGCTTTTCGCAGAACGCGCACGTGGATTTCTACCAAACAACGTGCTAAGCATGCCGATGCTGCTCTTTTTAGCACCCGCGCACGGATTCCTGCGAAAACGCGTTTTAAGCATGCACATGCATCTTTTGGTAGACGAGATTGAAGTTTTCTGCAAAACCACAAGATGTGCATGCAAATGGTGCTTTTCGCAGAACGCGCACGTGGATTTCTACCAAACAACGTGCTCAGCATGCCGATGCTGCTCTTTTTAGCACCCGCGCACGGATTTGTGCGAAAACGCGTTTTAAGCATGCACATGCATCTTTTGGTAGACGAGATTGAAGTTTTCTGCAAAACCACAATATGTGCATGCAAATGGTGCTTTTCGCAGAACGCGCACGTGGATTTCTACCAAACAACGTGCTAAGCATGCCGATGCTGCTCTTTTTAGCACCCGCGCACGGATTCGTGCGAAAACGCGTTTTAAGCATGCACATGCATCTTTTGGTAGACGCGGAGTTTTCTGCAAAACCACAAGATGTGCATGCAAATGGTGCTTTTGGCAGAACGCGCACGTGGATTTCTACCAAACGACGTGCTAAGCATGCCGATGCTGCTCTTTTTAGCACCCGCGCACGGATTTGTGCGAAAACGCGTTTTAAGCATGCACATGCATCTTTTGGTAGACGAGATTGAAGTTTTCTGCAAAACCACAAGATGTGCATGCAAATGGTGCTTTTCGCAGAACTAGCACGTGGATTTCTACCAAACAACGTGCTAAGCATGCCGATGCTGCTCTTTTTAGCACCCGCGCACGGATTCGTGCGAAAACGCGTTTTAAGCATGCACATGCATCTTTTGGTAGACGAGATTGAAGTTTTCTGCAAAACCACAAGATGTGCATGCAAATGGTGCTTTTCGCAGAACGCGCACGTGGATTTCTACCAAACAACGTGCTAAGCATGCCGATGCTGCTCCTTTTAGCACCCGCGCACGGATTCGTGCGAAAACGCGTTTTAAGCATGCACATGCATCTTTTGGTAGACGAGATTGAAGTTTTCTGCAAAACCACAAGATGTGCATGCAAATGGTGCTTTTGGCAGAACGCGCACGTGGATTTCTACCAAACGACGTGCTAAGCATGCCGATGCTGCTCTTTTTAGCACCCGCGCACGGATTCGTGCGAAAACGCGTTTTAAGCATGCACATGCATCTTTTGGTAGACGCGGATGAAGTTTTCTGCAAAACCACAAGATGTGCATGCAAATGGTGCTCTTGGCAGAACGCGCACGTGGATTTCTACCAAACGACGTGCTAAGCATGCCGATGCTGCTCTTTTTAGCACCCGCGCACGGATTCGTGCGAAAACGCGTTTTAAGCATGCACATGCATCTTTTGGTAGACGAGATTGAAGTTTTCTGCAAAACCACAAGATGTGCATGCAAATGGTGCTTTCCGCAGAACGCCCACGTGGATTTCTACCAAACAACGTGCTAAGCATGCCGATGCTGCTCTTTTTAGCACCCGCGCACGGATTTGTGCGAAAACGCGTTTTAAGCATGCACATGCATCTTTTGGTAGACGAGATTGAAGTTTTCTGCAAAACCACAAGATGTGCATGCAAATGGTGCTTTTCGCAGAACGCGCACGTGGATTTCTACCAAACAACGTGCTAAGCATGCCGATGCTGCTCTTTCTAGCACCCGCGCACGGATTCGTGCGAAAACGCGTTTTAAGCATGCACATGCATCTTTTGGTAGACGAGATTGAAGTTTTCTGCAAAACCACAAGATGTGCATGCAAATGGTGCTTTTCGCAGAACGCGCACGTGGATTTCTACCAAACAACGTGCTAAGCATGCCGATGCTGCTCTTTTTAGCACCCGCGCACGGATTCGTGCGAAAACGCGTTTTAAGCATGCACATGCATCTTTTGGTAGACGAGATTGAAGTTTTCTGCAAAACCACAAGATGTGCATGCAAATGGTGCTTTTCGCAGAACGCGCACGTGGATTTCTACCAAACAACGTGCTAAGCATGCCGATGCTGCTCTTTTTAGCACCCGCGCACGGATTCGTGCGAAAACGCGTTTTAAGCATGCACATGCATCTTTTGGTAGACGAGATTGAAATTTTCTGCAAAACCACAAGATGTGCATGCAAATGGTGCCTTTCGCAGAACGCGCACGTGGATTTCTACCAAACAACGTGCTAAGCATGCCGATGCTGCTCTTTTTAGCACCCGCTCACGGATTCGTGCGAAAACGCGTTTTAAGCATGCACATGCATCTTTTGGTAGACGAGATTGAAGTTTTCTGCAAAACCACAAGATGTGCATGCAAATGGTGCTTTTCGCAGAACGCGCACGTGGATTTCTACCAAACAACGTGCTAAGCATGCCGATGCTGCTCTTTTTAGCACCCGCGCACGGATTCGTGCGAAAACGCGTTTTAAGCATGCACATGCATCTTTTGGTAGACGCGGATGAAGTTTTCTGCAAAACCACAAGATGTGCATGCAAATAGTGCTTTTGGCAGAACGCGCACGTGGATTTCTACCAAACGACGTGCTAAGCATGCCGATGCTGCTCTTTTTAGCACCCGCGCACGGATTTGTGCGAAAACGCGTTTTAAGCATGCACATGCATCTTTTGGTAGACGCGGATGAAGTTTTCTGCAAAACCACAAGATGTGCATGCAAATGGTGCTTTTTGCAGAACGCGCACGTGGATTTCTACCAAACGACGTGCTAAGCTTGCCGATGCTGCTCTTTTTAGCACCCGCGCACGGATTTGTGCGAAAATGCGTTTTAAGCATGCACATGCATCTTTTGGTAGACGCGGATGAAGTTTTCTGCAAAACCACAAGATGTGCATGCAAATGGTGCTTTTGGCAGAACGCGCACGTGGATTTCTACCAAACGACGTGCTAAGCATGCCGATGCTGCTCTTTTTAGCACCCGCGCACGCATTTGTGCGAAAACGCGTTTTAAGCATGCACATGCATCTTTTGGTAGACGCGGATGAAGTTTTCTGCAAAACCACAAGATGTGCATGCAAATGGTGCTTTTTGCAGAACGCGCACGTGGATTTCTACCAAACGACGTGCTAAGCATGCCGATGCTGCTCTTTTTAGCACCCGCGCACGGATTTGTGCGAAAACGCGTTTTAAGTATGCACATGCATCTTTTGGTAGACGAGATTGAAGTTTTCTGCAAAACCACAAGATGTGCATGCAAATGGTGCTTTTCGCAGAACGCGCACGTGGATTTCTACCAAACGACGTGCTAAGCATGCCGATGCTGCTCTTTTTAGCACCCGCGCACGGATTCGTGCGAAAACGCGTTTTAAGCATGCACATGCATCTTTTGGTAGACGAGATTGAAATTTTCTGCAAAACCACAAGATGTGCATGCAAATGGTGCCTTTCGCAGAACGCGCACGTGGATTTCTACCAAACAACGTGCTAAGCATGCCGATGCTGCTCTTTTTAGCACCCGCTCACGGATTCGTGCGAAAACGCGTTTTAAGCATGCACATGCATCTTTTGGTAGACGAGATTGAAGTTTTCTGCAAAACCACAAGATGTGCATGCAAATGGTGCTTTTCGCAGAACGCGCACGTGGATTTCTACCAAACAACGTGCTAAGCATGCCGATGCTGCTCTTTTTAGCACCCGCGCACGGATTCGTGCGAAAACGCGTTTTAAGCATGCACATGCATCTTTTGGTAGACGCGGATGAAGTTTTCTGCAAAACCACAAGATGTGCATGCAAATAGTGCTTTTGGCAGAACGCGCACGTGGATTTCTACCAAACGACGTGCTAAGCATGCCGATGCTGCTCTTTTTAGCACCCGCGCACGGATTTGTGCGAAAACGCGTTTTAAGCATGCACATGCATCTTTTGGTAGACGCGGATGAAGTTTTCTGCAAAACCACAAGATGTGCATGCAAATGGTGCTTTTTGCAGAACGCGCACGTGGATTTCTACCAAACGACGTGCTAAGCTTGCCGATGCTGCTCTTTTTAGCACCCGCGCACGGATTTGTGCGAAAATGCGTTTTAAGCATGCACATGCATCTTTTGGTAGACGCGGATGAAGTTTTCTGCAAAACCACAAGATGTGCATGCAAATGGTGCTTTTGGCAGAACGCGCACGTGGATTTCTACCAAACGACGTGCTAAGCATGCCCATGCTGCTCTTTTTAGCACCCGCGCACGCATTTGTGCGAAAACGCGTTTTAAGCATGCACATGCATCTTTTGGTAGACGCGGATGAAGTTTTCTGCAAAACCACAAGATGTGCATGCAAATGGTGCTTTTTGCAGAACGCGCACGTGGATTTCTACCAAACGACGTGCTAAGCATGCCGATGCTGCTCTTTTAAGCACCCGCGCACGGATTCGTGCGAAAACGCGTTTTAAGCATGCACATGCATCTTTTGGTAGACGCGGAGTTTTCTGCAAAACCACAAGATGTGCATGCAAATGGTGCTTTTGGCAGAACGCGCACGTGGATTTCTACCAAACGACGTGCTAAGCATGCCGATGCTGCTCTTTTTAGCACCCGCGCACGGATTTGTGCGAAAACGCGTTTTAAGCATGCACATGCATCTTTTGGTAGACGAGATTGAAGTTTTCTGCAAAACCACAAGATGTGCATGCAAATGGTGCTTTTCGCAGAACGCGCACGTGGATTTCTACCAAACGACGTGCTAAGCATGCCGATGCTGCTCTTTTTAGCACCCGCGCACGGATTCGTGCGATAACGCGTTTTAAGCATGCACATGCATCTTTTGGTAGACGAGATTGAAGTTTTCTGCAAAACCACAAGATGTGCATGCAAATGGTGCTTTTCGCAGAACGCCCACGTGGATTTCTACCAAACAACGTGCTAAGCATGCCGATGCTGCTCTTTTTAGCACCCGCGCACGGATTTGTGCGAAAACGCGTTTTAAGCATGCACATGCATCTTTTGGTAGACGAGATTGAAGTTTTCTGCAAAACCACAAGATGTGCATGCAAATGGTGCTTTTCGCAGAACGCCCACGTGGATTTCTACCAAACAACGTGCTAAGCATGCCGATGCTGCTCTTTTTAGCACCCGCGCACGGATTCGTGCGAAAACGCGTTTTAAGCATGCACATGCATCTTTTGGTAGACGAGATTGAAGTTTTCTGCAAAACCACAAGATGTGCATGCAAATGGTGCTTTTCGCAGAACGCGCACGTGGATTTCTACCAAACAACGTGCTAAGCATGCCGATGCTGCTCCTTTTAGCACCCGCGCACGGATTCGTGCGAAAACGCGTTTTAAGCATGCACATGCATCTTTTGGTAGACGAGATTGAAGTTTTCTGCAAAACCACAAGATGTGCATGCAAATTGTGCTTTTGGCAGAACGCGCACGTGGATTTCTACCAAACGACGTGCTAAGCATGCCGATGCTGCTCTTTTTAGCACCCGCGCACGGATTCGTGCGAAAACGCGTTTTAAGCATGCACATGCATCTTTTGGTAGACGCGGATGAAGTTTTCTGCAAAACCACAAGATGTGCATGCAAATGGTGCTCTTGGCAGAACGCGCACGTGGATTTCTACCAAACGACGTGCTAAGCATGCCGATGCTGCTCTTTTTAGCACCCGCGCACGGATTCGTGCGAAAACGCGTTTTAAGCATGCACATGCATCTTTTGGTAGACGAGATTGAAGTTTTCTGCAGAACCACAAGATGTGCATGCAAATGGTGCTTTCCGCAGAACGCCCACGTGGATTTCTACCAAACAACGTGCTAAGCATGCCGATGCTGCTCTTTTTAGCACCCGCGCACGGATTTGTGCGAAAACGCGTTTTAAGCATGCACATGCATCTTTTGGTAGACGAGATTGAAGTTTTCTGCAAAACCACAAGATGTGCATGCAAATGGTGCTTTTCGCAGAACGCGCACGTGGATTTCTACCAAACAACGTGCTAAGCATGCCGATGCTGCTCTTTCTAGCACCCGCGCACGGATTCGTGCGAAAACGCGTTTTAAGCATGCACATGCATCTTTTGGTAGACGAGATTGAAGTTTTCTGCAAAACCACAAGATGTGCATGCAAATGGTGCTTTTCGCAGAACGCGCACGTGGATTTCTACCAAACAACGTGCTAAGCATGCCGATGCTGCTCTTTTTAGCACCCGCGCACGGATTCGTGCGAAAACGCGTTTTAAGCATGCACATGCATCTTTTGGTAGACGAGATTGAAGTTTTCTGCAAAACCACAAGATGTGCATGCAAATGGTGCCTTTCGCAGAACGCGCACGTGGATTTCTACCAAACAACGTGCTAAGCATGCCGATGCTGCTCTTTTTAGCACCCGCTCACGGATTCGTGCGAAAACGCGTTTTAAGCATGCACATGCATCTTTTGGTAGACGAGATTGAAGTTTTCTGCAAAACCACAAGATGTGCATGCAAATGGTGCTTTTCGCAGAACGCGCACGTGGATTTCTACCAAACAACGTGCTAAGCATGCCGATGCTGCTCTTTTTAGCACCCGCGCACGGATTCGTGCGAAAACGCGTTTTAAGCATGCACATGCATCTTTTGGTAGACGCGGATGAAGTTTTCTGCAAAACCACAAGATGTGCATGCAAATAGTGCTTTTGGCTAGAACGCGCACGTGGATTTCTACCAAACGACGTGCTAAGCATGCCGATGCTGCTCTTTTTAGCACCCGCGCACGGATTTGTGCGAAAACGCGTTTAAGCATGCACATGCATCTTTTGGTAGACGCGGATGAAGTTTTCTGCAAAACCACAAGATGTGCATGCAAATGGTGCTTTTTGCAGAACGCGCACGTGGATTTCTACCAAACGACGTGCTAAGCTTGCCGATGCTGCTCTTTTTAGCACCCGCGCACGGATTTGTGCGAAAATGCGTTTTAAGCATGCACATGCATCTTTTGGTAGACGCGGATGAAGTTTTCTGCAAAACCACAAGATGTGCATGCAAATGGTGCTTTTGGCAGAACGCGCACGTGGATTTCTACCAAACGACGTGCTAAGCATGCCGATGCTGCTCTTTTTAGCACCCGCGCACGCATTTGTGCGAAAACGCGTTTTAAGCATGCACATGCATCTTTTGGTAGACGCGGATGAAGTTTTCTGCAAAACCACAAGATGTGCATGCAAATGGTGCTTTTTGCAGAACGCGCACGTGGATTTCTACCAAACGACGTGCTAAGCATGCCGATGCTGCTCTTTTTAGCACCCGCGCACGGATTCGTGCGAAAACGCGTTTTAAGCATGCACATGCATCTTTTCGTAGACGCGGAGTTTTCTGCAAAACCACAAGATGTGCATGCAAATGGTGCTTTTGGCAGAACGCGCACGTGGATTTCTACCAAACGACGTGCTAAGCATGCGATGCTGCTCTTTTTAGCACCCGCGCACGGATTTGTGCGAAAACGCGTTTTAAGCATGCACATGCATCTTTTGGTAGACGAGATTGAAGTTTTCTGCAAAACCACAAGATGTGCATGCAAATGGTGCTTTTCGCAGAACGCGCACGTGGATTTCTACCAAACGAAGTGCTAAGCATGCCGATGCTGCTCTTTTTAGCACCCGCGCACGGATTCGTGCGATAACGCGTTTTAAGCATGCACATGCATCTTTTGGTAGACGAGATTGAAGGTTTTCTGCAAAACCACAAGATGTGCATGCAAATGGTGCTTTTCGCAGAACGCCCACGTGGATTCTACCAAACAACGTGCTAAGCATGCCGATGCTGCTCTTTTTAGCACCCGCGCACGGATTTGTGCGAAAACGCGTTTTTAAGCATGCACATGCATCTTTTGGTAGACGAGATTGAAGTTTTCTGCAAAACCACAAGATGTGCATGCAAATGGTGCTTTTCGCAGAACGCGCACGTGGATTTCTACCAAACAACGTGCTAAGCATGCCGATGCTGCTCTTTTTAGCACCCGCGCACGGATTCGTGCGAAAACGCGTTTTAAGCATGCACATGCATCTTTTGGTAGACGAGATTGAAGTTTTCTGCAAAACCACAAGATGTGCATGCAAATGGTGCTTTTCGCAGAACGCGCACGTGGATTTCTACCAAACAACGTGCTAAGCATGCCGATGCTGCTCCTTTTAGCACCCGCGCACGGGATTCGTGCGAAAACGCGTTTTAAGCATGCACATGCATCTTTTGGTAGACGAGATTGAAGTTTTCTGCAAAACCACAAGATGTGCATGCAAATGGTGCTTTTGGCAGAACGCGCACGTGGATTTCTACCAAACGACGTGCTAAGCATGCCGATGCTGCTCTTTTTAGCACCCGCGCACGGATTCGTGCGAAAACGCGTTTTAAGCATGCACATGCATCTTTTGGTAGACGCGGATGAAGTTTTCTGCAAAACCACAAGATGTGCATGCAAATGGTGCTCTTGGCAGAACGCGCACGTGGATTTCTACCAAACGACGTGCTAAGCATGCCGATGCTGCTCTTTTTAGCACCCGCGCACGGATTCGTGCGAAAACGCGTTTTAAGCATGCACATGCATCTTTTGGTAGACGAGATTGAAGTTTTCTGCAAAACCACAAGATGTGCATGCAAATAGTGCTTTCCGCAGAACGCCCACGTGGATTTCTACCAAACAACGTGCTAAGCATGCCGATGCTGCTCTTTTTAGCACCCGCGCACGGATTCGTGCGATAACGCGTTTTAAGCATGCACATGCATCTTTTGGTAGACGAGATTGAAGTTTTCTGCAAAACCACAAGATGTGCATGCAAATGGTGCTTTTCGCAGAACGCCCACGTGGATTTCTACCAAACAACGTGCTAAGCATGCCGATGCTGCTCTTTTTAGCACCCGCGCACGGATTTGTGCGAAAACGCGTTTTTAAGCATGCACATGCATCTTTTGGTAGACGAGATTGAAGTTTTCTGCAAAACCACAAGATGTGCATGCAAATGGTGCTTTTCGCAGAACGCGCACGTGGATTTCTACCAAACAACGTGCTAAGCATGCCGATGCTGCTCTTTTTAGCACCCGCGCACGGATTCGTGCGAAAACGCGTTTTAAGCATGCACATGCATCTTTTGGTAGACGAGATTGAAGTTTTCTGCAAAACCACAAGATGTGCATGCAAATGGTGCTCTTGGCAGACGCGCACGTGGATTTCTACCAAACGACGTGCTAAGCATGCCGATGCTGCTCTTTTTAGCACCCGCGCACGGATTTGTGCGAAAACGCGTTTTTTAAGCATGCACATGCATCTTTTGGTAGACGAGATTGAAGTTTTCTGCAAAACACAAGATGTGCATGCAAATGGTGCTTTTCGCAGAACGCGCACGTGGATTTCTACCAAACAACGTGCTAAGCATGCCGATGCTGCTCTTTTTAGCACCCGCGCACGGATTCGTGCGAAAAACGCGTTT